>NC_056728.1:1306004040-1306136540 GCF_019279795.1 Protopterus annectens | reverse complement strand
TAATATAATCATACATTTTTAAAACAGTGTTGACACATTGACTAGGCCATGTAACATGATTACAGACTATAGAGGAGGGTCTAGTCGGGTTATGAACAAGGACGTAGCCTGTGAGTTTTAAAGTATAGCTTGCGGCTTTTTTTGAACTAAGAGAGAGTTCAAGAGTAAGATCAGCACGAAGAGAGTTCCAAGTTTTGCCAACAGAGTTAGCAAACAGAGTCCCCAGCAGAATTGCTGATTTTAGATGTCTGAACCAGTAGTTTATTAGAAGAGCGAAGTGACCTCAGGTTGCTATAAAGGTTGATGATATTTTTAAGTGCAGGTGTATTATCAGGGTAGTTGACAACTTTATGGGCAATTATAAGCTGGTTGTACTGAAGTAGGCAAGGCCATTCTAGCCACCCCAGAAGATTTAGGTTGTGACTGTGGTGGGTCCTATAGGCCATGCCTGTTGCAAATCTAGCAATATGGTTATAACAGCTGGAGTGTTTGCTAAAAGCGGATTTGTTCAAATTCGTGAGTAGAGGGGAGGCATAGAGAAGAGTGGAGAGTAGATGGGAATGAGCAGTAGCAGCCCTAGCAAATGGAGTAAGGAAAGGTTTGATCTTACAGAGGGAGCCAAGTTTTTTGTTAATGGTTTTGATAGTTTGATTGACATGGATATCAAATTTGAGGGTGTTGTCTTTTGTGATGCCTAAGAGTTTGGTTTACGCATCTGGGGAGATAATGGTACCGTTATTAGATTTTATGGTAAAGAGTAGTGAGGAAGAATTACAAGTGGGGGAGAAAAGAAGCAGCTTTGTTTTGTTAGGGTTTAATATCAGCTGAACGGGAAGAGAGACTGTTTTCAACTATACTGAAAGTATTCTGGGTTAATGTCATTAGTTCTGTCGGAGAGGTGGCTGAACAAATCGAGGTGGAGTCATCCGCATATTGGATACAGGTAGCATTTGGGATGAAAGTGGGAAGGTCATTAATAAAGAAAGAGAAAAGAAGGGGTCCTAGTATTGAGCCCTGGGGACACCTAGGGTAATGGGTAGATGGGTCGATAGTTTGTCCTGCCATGGGACGGCTTGTTGTCTACTACACAGGTAAGAGTGGAACCATTGAAGCGCATGGCTATTTAGTGAGAATGCCTTAAGGGTGTGAATGAGTATTTGGTGGTTGACCATATCGAAGGCTTGGAGAGATCAAAAAAGAGGGCTAAGGAAAGCTTGCTATTATTTTGGTTATGGTTTATGGTGTTAGAGATAGATATGGGGGCTAAGGTGATACTGTGGTGCGGACTAAAACCGTGCTAAGAGTCGGCCAACAGCTTATCCTGGGTAAGATAATGCATAAGTTGTTTATGGACACACTTCTCCATAATTTTAGCCAATGGTCACAGACTAGTTATGGGGCTAAAGTTTGACAGTTCGAAGGAGTTGCCTCCTTTATGGATTGGTATTACATGAGATATTTTCCAAATAAAGGGGATGGTAGCTTCAGATAAGGTTCTGTTGATTATGATGGAGATGGGGTATGCTATGGCATCTGCTGCTTTTGCAGATACTCTGGTGGGAGGAGATCAGCTGCTAGAGTAGTTGGTTTTAATTTCTTAATTAGAGATCTGATAAGTGATGTAGAAACAGGCTGAAAGCTAAAGGAGACTGGGGTATTAGCTAAAGGAGAGTGGGGTATTATCTGTGGCAGAATTTGGTTTGAAGCAGCTGGGTGCCAGTTGGCTGGCTAGGGATTGGATAGTCTCTGTGAAGAAACTATTGAAGGTATTTGCAATATCCTCTGGGGATTTATGGTTGGAAGCTGATGGGGTAGGAGTGGAGGACTGTCCTGGGTGAAGATTCCTTGATCAGCCTTAGCCTACACAAAGTATGCGCTGGTAGACCTATACTTTGTGTATTCCTGCCCCAAACTTTTGAGGTTTGTTGGGATGTTTTTGATGAAGATGGTAGTAGAAGTTTTTTTTGTCTAGTATAATAGATTTTTTGTGTCATTCCTTAGCAGTCGGTATCTGAGTTGATCTAGTGGGTCTTTTGTGGCACATCATTTGTATCATGCCTTATTTCTAGCTATGATTTTAGATTTGGTCTCTTTTGAGAGCCATGGTGCAGTTTTTGTTTTGGTTCTAATGGAGCGAGCAGGAGCGTGAGAATCAAGAATAGAAAGGAATATGGAATTAAAGTATGCTACTGCATCATCCAGTGAAAGGTGCTTTAGGACTGACCAATTGCAAGCTTTAAGTTCATTTTGAAAATTGGAGTTGAAGTTCTTATTATTTCTGATGGTTTTAAAGGTGGTCTGGTGGGGGCTGTCCACCTTGTGCTTGATAATGTACGTAAGTTTAGTCGTCACTTAGGTCATCTGGGAGGGTCCCTGACTTGTACATATAGGGGTGGCTGTTGATAAGTATCCAATCTAGGATACTGTCTTTGATATTGGGTTTAATCCAATTAACCCAGGATGTTAAATGGGTTTAATTAATTAACCCATTCCTTTCCCTAATAAAACATACCGTAAGAGCCCACTATCATGGATGGGCAGATTCCTATCATCTCTCTGTCCAGCCTGATAGACATGGGCATCCTGAGGTAATGTAGCAATTGTCTCATGTATACGGCCAACCACTTACTCTTGAAACAAACAAACACTTTATGTGAGAGATGTAGTTACACTATGAAATTGTAGGCAAGATTCCCACACAAAGACAAATTAAATGCCTAACAGGTTGTCAGCACACCCACACTTACTAAGGACATGACACAAACTCACATATGTAGAGGTACTCACTAGTAACTTATCAAAAGATCAGAGGCCTCCCAAACAGAAACCATTTACATACATAACAATGCAAAAAACAACCACAACACATAATAACACACACAAAAGTGTCTCAACAAATAAGCCCATAAGGATTAACACCACAAAACCTAATGTATTGTTCATAGGTGACTCCATTGTAAGACACATGGATGTTCCCCTCAGCAGGCTGGATAAGGAGTGGGTTATGGTTAACTGCCTGTCACGTGCCAGGCTTCATCACGTCACTCAAGCACTCAAGTTACTCAACCACAAGTACCGGTATGACTCCGTCATAGTCCATGTGGGGGTGAATGACTCGAGGTGTACCTCACTGGATTATATGAAGAGAGACATGACTGAGCTCTCAGATTGTGTGTCACAGGCAGGTATGAGCCTAGCCTTAAGCAGCATTCTACCTTCTCCAAGGATGATGCCAAATACAAACAAAAAATGATTGACTTTAACAACTGGCTTAGCTTCTAGTGTTAGTCCAAGGGGATCCAATATCTGCCAGCATGGGAAGAAGTGGTCGACAGGCCAAGCTGCTTTGCCAGAAATGGTCTGTACCTGTCTCCTCTAGGCTTTCAGATACTTACAATGGCATTTAGGCATTGTCAAAATAACCAACCTCCCAACATAAAAAATCCTGTCTAGATAAACTCAAGGTACTGCTTCTTAATGCTAGGAGTCTACACAAGAAACTGCACTCCCTGGAAGCATTCCTCACTTTGGAAGATGCTGACATTTGTGCAGTCACCGAGACATGGTTTAGAGGTGTGGAAAGCACCCCAGGCCCGCAGGGCTACAATGTCTTCCATACGTTTAGACCACAAACTGAGCATGAAAGAACCAAAGGAGGAGGTGTATCCATCATCATTAAGGATAAGTACACCTCTAGACTAGTCAAACATTATGACTCTCTTGAGCTACTTCATGTTCAATTAACTATAGGCAAAGCCTCCTACCAAATCACAGCTAGCTATAGGTCCCCCACCATGAAATGGGAAAAGCATACTGCATACCTGGACTTACTGAAGTCACTTGCCATACAGCCCAACACCTTACTCATGGGTGATTTCAATTATCCTACTATTGACTGGGAAACATACATGACCATAACCATGCTGGCTCAGTGGTTCTTAGACTTTGTCAGTGCAATGCTCTGGAACAGCTAGTCAGCATATCCACAACATGCTCAAATATTCTGGACACATTACTCACCAACATGGGAGAACATTGCACCCCCCCCCCGTGATGTCCTCCCTGATAAGATCAGACCATAAATCAGTCTTATTCAATGTACTTATAAGACCAGATACCCCATCAAACTCAAAAATGCTTATGAATTTTCCAAAGTCAAATTACCTCTTACTAAGTGATGGTACAATAAGTTTCAAAGCCTCCTTAAAGGCAGTTAACATGGACTCCTATGCAGAGGTGTACAGCAATGCCCTGTATAATCACTTAAGCAGTTGTACAGAATCAGCTGTACCTGACCGGATTAAAACCAGGTCTTGTTGAAAAAACAAGCCACCCTGGTGAAACCCTGGTATAAACAGCTGTATAAAAGAGAAAGAAACTAATGTCCAAGAACAACAGGGAAAATGGCTCAGAAGAAGAAGAAATCCTCTCTAGCTTAAACAAAAAAAAATAGAGATCTTGTTAAGTCCTCCAAAGCTAACTATGAAGCAAAAGTGGCATTCCTAGCTAAGGATAATCACAAGGCATTCTTTAACTATGTCCAAAATCTAAAAGGGAATACTCAGCTATGCACTGAATTGGTTGTGAATGGCACCACCCATACTCAATCAGAGGTAATAGCCAACCTGCAAGCTGACATATTTGGAGCAAACTTCAGCCCCCTGTCCCCTCCAGTCATACCCCAAAGTATACCTGCCACCATTCCTCAGCCTATTATCTCAAGAGAGCAGGTCATCTCAGCACTCTGCAAGGCCAAAAACACAGCATCAATGGGAACAGAAAACACCCCAGGTTGCCTTTTAAACAACTCAAAACATGACCTAGCAGATCCACTTGGATCCCTATTTAACCACAGCATGCAAACCGGCTATGTTCTGGTGGAATGGAGGCAACAGTAATGTGTCTGTATAAAGGGGGACCATCAACCAAACCTGGGAATTATAGGATCATAATTTTGATGAGCCTCATCTGCAGGGCCATGGAAAGAATCATTATGGACCTTATTAACAAGGACATAGGTAATCTCCGAACTCTGAACCTAAGCCAGTTTGGATTTGTTAAAAGTAGATCATGCCTGTTAAACATGGTTGACTTCGAGAAAGTCACCAATACCTTGGACATGGGAAAGACAGTGCATACCACCTATCTTGTCCTAGCCAAGGCATTTGACACAATCCCCCACTCAGGTATTATAGAAAAACTCTTCCAATTAGGAATTAACTCCTGCATTACCAGATGGGTAGCCAACTGGCTCATCTACAGGACACATATTGTCAAAATTGTATTTCTCAGAAGTCCAGGCAAATGTGGATGGCCTGTTGCTAACCAAGTTTGCTGATGACTGCAAACAGGAACCAATCATTGAATCCCCCAGTGATATTAATATAGTGAACACAGGGTTAATACATGCAAATGATTGCTACCAAAGCCACAGATTAAAACTAAAAGCAAAAAAAAAAAAAAACTCATTACTATTTCCTTTGAGAAAGCTGACATCCCTACAAATTACATTACAGACAGTACCACCCTAAGGATAGAACTAGTGGTACATGATCCAGGTACTCAGGTTGGTAATAATCTGAACTTTGACCACCATGTATCCACAGTAGTAAGGAAATCCTTCAATGTGGCACATCTTATTAGTGAAGGCATTGCATCTAGATCTAAGGATGTTACAATTCCATTATATTCGGCCATCATCAGACCAATAACTGAGTACAATGCTTCCTTGTGCATGTACCTCACCAGACACCTGCAACAGAGGTTTCTCACCAACAAATTACAGGGTACATAAAACAAGTCTTATGCAGAAAGACTGAAAGCCCTGTCACTGTATTCTTTCTTCTACATGTTACTAAGTGGTGACCTGTGCCTGGCTTCTGGCTTACAGGGCAGTCTCTGACCTGGCCCTGATGGAAATGTTACACATTTGTAAATCAAACTACAGGACAGTCACTCACTCCAGGGATCTTAACCTAGGCTCTGACATGAACAGGTCATGCTGAAGAGATAGGTACAGGAAGTAAGTAACATGTCCTATGCAGACCACTTCAAGGCCTTATCCATGTATTCTTTCTCCTACAGGCTGTTGAGGGGAGATCTCTGCCTGGCATACAACGTATTGTCAGACCCCACCCTAATGGACCTCCTACATATCCACTATACAAATAGCACCAGAATTACCCATTCTAAAGATTTGAAGCCTGTGATATAAACGGGACCTGGTGGACAGACACGTATGTATCCCAGAGACTACCCCTTCTCTAGAACAAGATTCCCAGCCATGTGAAGGAGAGTTCCTCCCTAACCCAATTCACGTGTAACTTGGACAATTGGATGAGGAACAGGAAATTCATCCCTGGTTTGGCACCTGTGTCTCTAATGTACACAGACAGCCTATAAATGGTTCATCTCCAAGGCCTCTGCTTGTAAATATTTCACCTCCTAAACCCCTGCTCACACTTATCAAGGGTACCAGAACTTGTCAGGGATTTGGGATGTATGGCTAGGCTTAAAAAGGACCTTGTAGTCATTAGCCTAGTAAACACCTGTGAACCTATGAACATCTCCAAGAGACTGCCACTTCTCTTTAACAAGCTTACAATTGATATGAAACAGAGCCCCTCCCTGACCTTCTTCAAATGCAATCTAGATCAATGGATGGGTGACTGCAAATTCACTCCTGGAGTGCAGCCCAATGTCCCTCCTGGACAGAGGAAGTCATTATTAACTGCCATAGACCATTACCTCTGCGAACTTCACTCACCTGATCACCGACAACTGAGGCATGGCTAGGCTTGTAAGGGCTCTAGGGCCATTAGCCTAGTAACTTCCTATGAACTATATTAAAATTCCCTGGAATAAATGAATAGTTATGAATAAACATAGCTTTTGGTTTTGCCATGTATATGAAATCCAGACAATTGCTACAGTGGATATAAAAGGTGTAAACCCTGTTAAAATGCCAGGTTTTTGTTATATAAAAAAATGAGAGCACAATAAATCATTTCAAAACTTTTCCCACCTTTAATGTGACCTATAACCTGTACAATTCAATTGAAAAACAAACAAATCAGTTAGGGGAAAAAATATAAAACATACAATAAGCTGGTTGCATAAGTGTGCACACCCTTAAACTAATACTTTGTTGAAGCACCTTTTGATTTAATTACAGCATTCAGTCTTCTTGGGTAAACACCTTCCATCAATTAAAGTGACTCTGATTAACCCCAAATAAAGTTCAGCTGTCCTAGTAGCATTTTCCTGACATTTACTCAGTTGCCTGCTACAGCAAAAGCCATGGTTTGCAGAGAGGTTACAAAGCATCAAAGGGATCTCATTGTTGAAAGGTATCAGTCAGGAGAAGGGTACAAAAAATTTCCACAGCATTGGATATACCATGGAACACAGTGAAGATAGTCATCAAAAAGTGCAGAAAATATGGGACAACAGTGACATTGCAAAGAACTGGACGTCTCTCCAACATTGATGAAAAGACAGGACGAAAACTGGTCAGAGAGGCTGCCAAGAGACCTACAGCAACACTGAAGAAGCTGCAGGAATTTGTGGCAAGCACTGGTTGTGTACTACATTTGACAACAATCTCCCGTATTCTCCATATGTCTGGACTATGGGGTAGGGTTGCAAGATGGAAGCCTTTTCTTACACAGAAAAACATCCAGGCCCGGCTAAAATTTGCAAAACAATACATCAATTCTACCAAAAGCATGTGGGAAAATGTGTTAATGTCTGATGAGACCAATGTTGAACCTTTTGACCACAATTCCAAAAGGTACATTTAGTGCAGAAACAACACTTCCCATCACCAAAAGAACACCATCCCACAGTGAAGCATGATGGTGGCAGTATCATGCTTTGGGGGTTGCTTTTCTTCAGCTGGAACTGGGGCTTTATTCAAGATGGAGGGAATTATGAACAGCTCCAAATACCAGTCACTTTTGGCTTAAAACCTTCAGGCATCTGCTAGAAAGCTGAAGATGAAGAGCAATTTCACCTTTCAGTACGGTAATGACCACAAGCATACAACCAAATCAACAAAAGAATGGCTTCACTAGAAGCAAATTAAAGTTTTGGAATGGCCCAGCCAGAGCTCAGACCTAAATCCAATAGAAAATCAGTGGGGTGACCTGAAGAGGGCTGTGCACAAGAGATGCCCTCGCAATTTGACAGATTTGGAGTGCTTTTGCAAGGAAGACTGGGCAAATATTGCCAAGTCAAGATTTGCCAAGCTGATAGACTCCTAACTAAGAAGACTGAATGCTGTAATTAAATAAAAAAGTGGATGCACACAAAGCTAGAACTGTTACACAACACACGCGCTTTCACAAAATGCTTCTTCACACCTGAAGAAGCATTTACTAGCAGTTCTGCAGAGATTTTTCCTTTTGTATTTTTTTTTTTCATGTTTTTTCTGAGCCTAATCTCAGCAGCTTTGTGTGTATCCTGTTCTTCGTTTTTTACAGCTGCAGAGGTTTCTGGTGCCTGGCCTTTTGTGTTTTTCTTAAATAAAAAAGTGCTTCAACAAAGTATTAGTTTAAGGGTGTGCACACTTACGCAACCAGCTTATTGTATGTTTTTTATTTTTTATATTTTCTCCCCTAACAGATTTGCTTGTTTTTCAATTGAATTGTACAGGTAATAGGTCACATTAAAGGTGGGAAAAGTTTTGAATAGATTTATTGTGGTCTCATTTTTTATATTCCAATAACCTGGCATTTTAACAGGGGTATGTACACTTTTTTATATCCACTGTAAATCATTTTAATAATTAAAAAGATAAATTATTGAAAAAAAGACATTTTCTATCATCTAAATGAAATTATCTGCATACACCAAAACTCTATATGATTGTTTTTTTTATTTTGACAAGAATTATTTTAGAATCATGTACTATCACATTGAAGAAAGGACTGGTTACCAAAAGAAATAGTATTAGGACAGAGGACATCCTTGTCTAAACTCAGACGTTTGTATTTTATGTCTGAATCAGAATTATTTACACTCTAATATTTAGAGAAAAAAATAACTCAAATATCAAATTTTTTAGTTTTATAAACTATACCAATATACTTTATTAAAATAAATATATCATATAAATTGAATCAAAGGCCTTTTAAGCATGTAATGAATAGAATGCTACCTCTGATTTCCTTGTATTCTTATTGTTTTTACAATACAAAATAAATGCTTGTAATAAATGAATTGATGTATACATATATCGTCCAGATATAAAACCAAATTGATATGAAGATATTAATTAATTTCTTAATGACCTGATTCAAATATTTAGTTATAATTTTATAATTTGAATTTATTAAAACAATATGTATGCTATTTGCTACCTCAGTTTGGTCCTTCCCAGGTTTATGAATCAAAATTACTCTGCTTGATAAAGTGAAATTTAAAAAACTAAAAGTCTAATAAGATAATAGACCAAGAACATCCACACAACTTTTTAAAAAATCCATAGGAAATTAATTGGTTGGATGTCTTTTTATTAGTAAAGGAAATAATAACTTTAATAATTTCAATTGAAAGTTTATCATAAGTAAAGTCAGCAATACTGTCCATATTTTTGCATGACTTTATTAACTATTATTTTACATCCTTTGTGGAATTATATAAAGTATACCCATCCTTCCATCTTCAACCTTTTTCCCATTTTTGCACATGGGGCTGAGGTGCCACTTCAATATATTAGGCAATATGATTCAACTGCCTGATACTTTTTTATTGGGTCTGTTACCATCTCATCTGAAATCATATATATAAAATTAGACTTTTTTAAGCATTTCAGGTTTGGAACATGAACCGTATACATGAGATTGTCTGTAGGTTGGATTCATGAATATCTCATACTAAGTATGCACTGTTCTTAATGAATAGACAACACAATCATAATTCCTACCTTCTTCTCCTAATTTTAGTTTTCCTACTGATTTTCTTGCAACCTTAAATATCGAGGGGGATTAATAAAGGTTATCACATAGGGTAGACTATGTCTGCACTTAGTGTAGTTTTTCTGACTGAATACACAGCACAAAAAATGAGGTAGGAACGTTCTTGAACATAGAATGTGTACATTTACTGTACACTTAGGGTAGGCCTTCATGAATCTGGCCTTATATCTATCTAGTTTTTTTTTTCCATTTTAATTCTTCCTGAACAATGTAATAGCTTTAACTAATGTTTATTTTTTTTATAATGTTCATGCACATACTTAGCTGGATTTAACTCATATAAATGATCAATTAAAGAAAGTTCCTCGATTAGTACATCCATTTCCCTCTTTTTATCATTTCTATCTCTTACTAAAAGTTGATATAATATTCCTGCTGTATATGATTTAAATGATTCCCATGTACAAGTAAAGGAAATATCCTCCAAATCATTGCAGAACCAAAAGGATTCTATTACTTTTTATGCATAAAGAAACATCTTTATTAATAATA
Organism: Protopterus annectens; assembly: GCF_019279795.1. Lineage (NCBI taxonomy): Eukaryota > Metazoa > Chordata > Ceratodontiformes > Protopteridae > Protopterus > Protopterus annectens. Next base: position 1,306,126,068 of record NC_056728.1, on the reverse strand, counting down.
AATATACTTCTAACTGATCTACTTTGCTGTTTCAATGACATTACAATCGGGGAATGATTTGATAGACATATTGGATATATTTCCATATTGACAGTAAAATATATTAGGCTTTTCAACACAAAAAAATCTCATCTTAAAAAACTGTTACATTTTTATCGAAAAAAGTAAAACTTTTTAATGAAGGGTTTTAGTAATTCTAAAGATCTATTGATGATTAATCAGATAAAAATTGCTTTAACATCCTGGTGTGAACACCATTTTGAGATCTACCAGATCACCATTAAAGTCACCAATTAGAATAATTCATTTTGCTTCTAAGGAAGCCAACTCAGATGACAGATCATGCAACAAACATGAATAACTACTAAAATGTGAATATATATATATATATATATATATATATATATATATATATATATGGGATCCAGACACATGCTCTACTAACATATGTCCGAATCACAAAACATCGAACACACATACACGAAAGCACTTAACATCGACAAGCACTTCCGTGTATGTGTGCCTGTTTCGTAGATCGGACTACAGTGCGGGTAAGGGGAAAAAAAGAAGTTATGTACTCACCATAATGTTCCATCTGAGTAGGTAACTGCATTTGTCAGCAACCTGTGGGTATCGGATCTGATTCTGATCCGAGCCGGCAGCTTTCCTAGCCAAAGATCCGAGCTCCAAGCTCCTCCCCCTACCCATAATGCCCTGCCACCTCCCTCTAACCCTCAGATCGAGTTTGTCATAGTATCATAGAACATTACTATAACACAAGGAAACTACTTGAATGTTCCACCTGATGTCGTCTGGAAAGTGACATATCCTGATCCTTCAGGAACAAACTAAAGGTCTGGGGGATGGAGGGAGGGTTGCTTGCTGACAAATTAAGTTACCTACTCAGCTGGAACGTTATGGTGAGTACATAACTTCTTTATCTGAAGTAGTTAACTTCATTTGATCAGCAACCTGTGGGACAGAGTCCCCAGCTACCAACAACTTGGGAGGTCCTCATGGAAGGATATTCTGGAGTACTGCAGAGCCAAAAGATGCGCTTCCTCTGGATATTAGATCCAATTTATAATGTGTAATAAAAGTATGAGAGAAAGCCCAAGTAGCTGCTGAACAAATGTCATCCAAAGACATCCTCGACCAGAAGGCAGCAGAAGTAGCCACAGCACGGGTAGAGTGAGCTCGAACCCTCAGGGGCTCAGGTTGACCAGAGCTTCTGTATGCGAGAAGGATGCATAGGGAAATCCATCTAGCTAAAGTTACTTTAGTCACTGGCTTACCCAGACAGGACTTAGCAAATGAAACAAAAAGTTGATCTGATTTTCGAAATTCAGCTGTTCTGTTTAAGTAAAAGCGCAACTGTCTATGTACGTCCAGACAATGAAGTCTGTACTCTCCTTTGTTCTGATAATTAGGAAAGAAGGCAGGTAGATTGATGGACTGGTTGATGTTGGCTTCTGAAGCCACTTTAGGCAGAAAGGAGGGATTAGTCCTGAGGGAGACCCTGTCTTTATGAAAGATGATGTATGGAGGCTTACTGCAAAGAGCTCCTAGCTGAGGTAATGGCAATCAGGAAGGCAGTTTTCCAAGATACATACTTTAAGTCAACTGAAGCTGCAGGCTCAAAGGGGGGACCAGTCAGAGCCTGGAGAACTAGGGTTAAGTCTTTAACAGGGGGTCTTAACAGAAAAGTTCCTTTCAGGAATGTCTTGCAAATCTTAGAGGAAGCTAGGGGGTCAAAACTGTTTCCAACATGGAAGTGGGAAATAGCTGCCAACTGAACTTTAACAGTAGAAGAACTAGTCCCTTGATGAAAACTATGGGATAGAAAGTCGAGGACTGCCAGGATAGGAGTCGTAAAGGGATCCAAATTCCTATGCTCTGCCCAGACAGAGAAACACTTCCATTTACTCTTGTAGATTCTCCAGGTGGAAGGCTTATGAGCGGCCACCAGGATGGCCTTAACTGAGGATGAGATACCGGGAGTCCTGGCCATTAATGGAACTGGATCAACTAAGCCGAGAGCTTGAGGTTGTCCAGGTCGGGGGTCTTCAATCCCAAGGGATGAGAAATCAAATCCGGAATGGGATCTAAGATCCATGGAGGATGTACTAGATGAGACCATAGGCATGGGAACCAGGTTTGGCGAGGCCAGAATGGGGCTATGAGGATAACTCTGCTCCCCAACCGACGAGCTTTTTGCAAGAATTCTGTCATCAACGGAAGAGGAGGATAAGCATAAAGAAGACCGGATGGCCAAGCATGAACCAAAGTGTCTCTGGGGACTTCCCCTGGTGGGGGAATTAGAGCAAAGAACTCACTGCACTTTGTGTTTGAAGGCGACGTGAACAGATCGCAGCAAGGTTGACCCCATCTGAGGAAGATTTGTTCCGCTACTACTGGGTTCAGAGACCACTCGTAAGGTGAGAGGATAGTTCGACTCAACCTGTTCGCTAGGATGTTTGACCGACCCAATATGTGCGTTGCTATGAGAAAGCGGTTGGTGGATATCGCCCATTCCCACACTCTCATGGCCTCTCGGCAAAGTGGGTAAGATCTGGTTCTCCCCTGTTTGTTGATGTACCAGACTACTGACATGTTGTCTGTTTGAACTGCAATAGTCCCAGGGGGAAGAAGGGAATGGAGAGCCTGCAACCCTAGAAGCACCGCCCTCATCTCCAGAACACTGATATGCAAAGAGGTCTCTGTGTGAGTCCACGTGCCTTGGACGGATCTGCCCATGCAATGCCCCCCACCCGAGGAGAGATGCGTCCGTGGTCACTGTGACTTGGGGTGGGGTCATGGAGAAGGGGTGCCCTTCCCAGAGGTCCATGGAATGGAGCCACCAAAGTAGAGATTCCCCTGCAAACCCTGCTGAGGGGGATAGGTGTAGACAGGGGGTGACGTAGGATGGACCACTGGACCTGTAAGGTCCATTGAAGGATTCTCATTTTCAGACGTGCGATAGGTGACAGATTGATGGCCACTACTATGGACCCCAGGGCCCTCAGGACTAATTCCGCTGGAGGGGCTGACGATTGCAGAAGGGCCAAAATGTGAAGTTTTAGATTGCGCAGTCTGTCCGCCATCAGAAAGACTTTGGATTGCATAGTGTCTATCCTGGCCCCTATGGAATCCAAGATCTGAGTAAGCCGAAGGGAGGATTTCTTGTGGTTGATCGTGATCCCTAGATGGCGGGCTAGATGTAAGAAGTAGTCCCTGCCTGAACAGAGTAGATGCTTGGTGGGGGCGGTTAGGAGCCAGTCGTCCAGGTAAGGAAAGACCTGTATTCCCTGAAGCCTCAGGTGGGCCCCTACAACTGCCATGACCTTGGTGAACACCCTGGGGGCTGTGGTGAGACCAAAGGGTAGGACCCTGAACTGATAATGGCTGGCTCCCAGCCAAAAGCGGAGAGACCTCCTGGATCGCTTGTCCATTAGAATGTGGTAGTACGCATCCTTGAGGTCTATCGAGCACATCCAGTCATTCTCCTGTAAAAGTGGGAGAATAGATTGAATAGTGACCATCCGGAACTTTTCCTTGGTGACTGACAGGTTCAGTGTGGACAGGTCGAGAATCGGCCTTAAGTCCCCCGTCTTTTCCGGCACCAAAAAGAACCTGGAGTAAAAGCCTGATCCAGATTGCCCGAGGGGGACATGCTGGATGGCTCTTTTTCTTAGCAGCTCTCTTATTTTGAAGGCTGCTACCTCCCTCTGACTGGGTGGAACATCGGGGAGGAGACATTAGGAATGGAATTGAATAGCCTCTGGATATGATTCAGAGCACCCAGCGATCTGTCGTAATGGACTGCCATTGTGCTAGGTGCTCTGAAAAACACCCCCGACTGACTCCAGAGAGGAGCAGTTGGGCAACCCCTCAGGGTTGCTGAATGGGTCGATCAGAAAAAGGTTCCCTCGACCTGAAATTCTTCGACCCTCCCCTCTGCCTCTGGGCCGGCGTCCACTTTGTCTTCCTCTGCCTCTGAAGGACGAAGGATCTGTAGCAAAATGGGATTGTTGAGCTTTCCAGAACCACATCTTCTTTTGTCCTCTTTGGTTCCTGGAGTAGGACCTCTGAGGAGCCGAGAAGCAGATCCCGACAGCAGACAACGTCTTCCCGTCTTTCTTGCTCTGGAGAAGCGTACTGTGGATGGTTGTGCCAAAAAGCGTGGAACCATCAAACGGGGCGTTCGCGAAGGATGCCTTGAAGGGTTCCACAAAGTCGCAGAGATGGAGCCAGGCCTGTTGACGTAAGACAACGCCTGTTCCACTGGCTCTAGCCGCTCCCTCCATGGCATGACAGAGAAGCCACATAGATGTGTTAGTAATCGACTTAAGAGTGGCCATTCAAGCCGAGAAGGTCCGTTTGTCCTCGGCCGACATGGACTCTGGGGGTGATCCAGCGTACTCTTTGATAAGGTCCCGCTGGAGCCGAATTACATGTGCCATATAGTTCAGTGACCTTACAGAGAAGGTCGCTGAAGGGAACACTTTTCAAGGCGGTCCATCATCCGAGACTCCTTGTCTGGAGGATGTACCCGAGGAACTCTCCTGTGCTAATTCCTTTTTAGTGGCAGCCGCCACCACCATGGCACCCACCAGGGCACCCTTGCTCCAAACTGTCCTGTCCGTGGGAGGGCTGAGGATCCTGTCCGGTCTCTTGGGTATTGGCTCGACAGTGTCCGGCTCCTTCCATGCCCTGGTAGTTATGAGATCCACCAGGGGATCAGCAGGAGGGGACACCCAAGTGGTAGATGGGCCTGTGTCAAACGCCTCCAGAAACACAGACTCATCCGAGGAAGGTTTTTGGGCAGACCACCCCCCTCTAATGCGCAACATTTCCATAATGTCTCCAAAGGAGACTTCTCCGGGGGGTGACCTTTGGGAAACTTCCCCTTCCTCTAAGTCCGTGTCTTCTGTGAGGGACTCGGGTGAGTCCAAGTGCCTCCTCTTGCACTTTCGTTTGTGAGGGACCTCCTTGGGGGGGCTGTCCGAAGAGGCCTCACCAACAATGTCATGTTCCTCTACAGGAACCATCTGGGACGTAGGCACAGGCTGTCCCTGGGGCCGGACGATGGATGAAAGGCCTGTCTGAGAGGGAATGGCAGGTGGATCCGTAGCAAGAGCCTGGGGCCTTGAATCCCTCAAGAGGACCCTCTCCATGACATTGAATGCCGAGGGTGAACTGCTCTCCCTAAGATCCAAAAGCAGTCCCCTCAGATCCGGTGTGCGAATCGGAGCCAGAGATGACCCGATCGGATCCGAAAGAGTAGTGCTCGATCTCAATGGAGCCGAAGGACCACTGACCCCTCCGGATCCGACACTCAACTCACTGCCCCGAGAGCTCAGATCCAAGAATGGATCCGACAGACTCAAGGGCACAGTCGGCGCTGAAGTAGGAAACACTGCCGGCGCCGACGCCACCCCGGCTCCGAAGCTAGTCAGATCCGACTGCTCCAAAACCCGATAGCGGGTCGGAGAAGGAGCAATGGGGGTGAAAAAGGGGGGTCGAGCTCCCCCCCGGTGGGGGGGAGGCAAGAGCACTCCCATCTGCAGCTGGGTCTGAAGAAATCGACGCATCATCCAGTCCATGTCTGCGTCGGATAGACTCCTGGTAGACCTGGATGAGGCCACCAAGGCCAGCCGGGAAGGCCGCCTAGACGACCTCGAAGGTGACCGGGTTTCCTCCTCCGGCTCCGGGGAGAAGTATGGAGAACGAAGTCGGGAGGGGGAAGACCCGGGGATCTTAAGGGGAGATGCAAGCTGCTTAGACGGCGGGGCCGATAGAGCTGACTCGGACTGCCTCTTGTGGCTACGGTGCCTATCTTTCTCCCGCTCCTTGTCCTTCCTATCTTTCCTTCTACCGTCCCTTTCCTCCTGGGCCAAGGGGGGAGGTTGAGTCCCGGCCAGGGGATCGGAGGCAGTAGGTGGAGCAGCCGCGGCTGGCGCCACAGAGGAGGAGAAAGATGAAGTGAAATCAGGGGGCAAAAGGCCTGCAAGGATTAACTTCGTCCTCCTATCCCTCAAAGCCCTGGGGTTGAAGGCTGCACAGATAGTGCATCCCGAAGAAAGCTGGTCAACACCCAGGCAAATAACGCACCGAGTGTGGCCATCCGCTGGGGACAGCTTATGGCCACACTCGGAGCATTTAGAAAACACAGCTTTTGGGCCTTCAGACATTTTATAGAAAAGAAAGCAGAGGCCCACACGCACACGCCTTCACACACAGACAGGGGGGAGGGGAGTTAACTTTAACTAAGCTGAGAAGCTTTAAACTACCCAAAAAAAAAACTAAGAGAGAGAAGGGAACCACACACACAAAGTCTAGAAGTTTTTGACAGAAAAAGAGTAAAAAAGGCTTTAAACTCACAACACCCGCGCTAGGAGCTCATTCTATGATGCTTAATGAAGCCGCGGCAAACGAGATCTGAGGGTTAGAGGGAGGTGGCAGGGCATTATGGGTAGGGGGAGGAGCTTTGGAGCTTGGATCTTTGGCTAGGAAAGCTGCCGACTCGGATCCGAATCGGATCCGATACCCACAGGTTGCTGATCAAATGAAGTTAACTACTTCAGATTTCCCTTTTCCCCACTGTAGTGCGATCTCGGAGTGAGAATAATAAAGTAGGGGGGTGGGGGTGCAGGGGGCAAAGCCCCCCTGCAGAAACGTAGATTTTTTTTTTGAACTACACATACACGGAAGCGCTTTTTGATGTTAAGCGCTTCTGTGTATGTGTGTTCGATGTTTTGTGATTCGGACATATGCTAGTCGAGCATGTGTCCTAGACCCATAGATATATATATATATATATATATATATATATATATATATATAAAAACCTACAATGAAACATAAAATATTCACTTGAAGTTTAACCAATAAAATTCTTGCATTACAGTCTTGAAATTTATTTACAATTGTATATCTACCCACATGTAATAAAACAGCTACCCCTCATAACTTATTATCTGAGGAATTAATAATGGTCTTTACAGTTTTCTTATTAAAACATTTATATTATGTAAGGCTAGATGAAGTTCTTGCAAGTTGAATATATATCTACATTTATATGCTTAAAATATTTTAATAAATTCCTCATTCTTCCAAGATTATTAAGTCAATTCACAGTCACTAAAGCTATTTCCATCATTTAAATAAATCATGAGACAACATATTGACATGTAGTACATATCCATGCATGAAAAGCCCTGCCAACCTAAAGGTACCCCCCATAAAAAAGAATTTTCTTAATGTCCAATATAAAGTCCATGTTCTTCATTAGAGATTCCCCACTACAAGAACTATGGCAAAACGTTGATAGCCGCAAGTTCCTTCTGAGCCTCTTCCAGAGAAGAAAATTTAAGGATAAAGTCCCTCAGTTATAGTTGGAAAAAGAAATCTTGAAAAATCTTTTTCTGTTATAAAAGTTTCCTTATATCTACAAACATTCTCCTTTAATGAAATCTAGAAAAAATACTTTTCTGTCATAAAACTTTCCTTATATCTACAAACATTCTCCTTTAATGAAGAACTTCTGGGGAAAATCCTGAAAAATAAATCTTACTGGAGCTTGATTAAACATAAGATTCAGCTTTTTTGAGCAGCTGATAAAATCAAACTTGAATCAGTCAAAAAAAAATTAACTAATAATACACAATTATGACACGTTTACAGAGCGTCCACTCTATGAACAATATCCAGCTCTAATGCATCAATCCTTTTACATCAGTTTCTCTTACTAAATCACGCAAGATTAATTTTTGCTACATGCTCCGGACTTCCTATTATTCTTATATTCATTTTCCTTGATCTAAATTTTAAATTCAGTACATTTTCTTGAAGTTCCTGAACTGAGAACTGAAATGTACTATTTTCAGTATTAATGGAGTCTGCTTATTTGCAAGTTTCAAAACATCTGCCTTTAATTTAGAATAAAAGTCATTAAGGCACAATATTTCTTCCTTGTGTTTGACTAATAATTGTTTAATTTGTGTTACCTCATCAAATAATTTTAAGAGACATGGCCCTAGATCAAAGGTTATCTAATTTAATCATTATGATCTGTGTCCATTTTAACATTTCAGAACTATTTCCAGCAGCTACTTGAGAAACACCTTCATTATTTGAATCAGAATGATCTTTTTTCATTGATAAAAAGAAATTTACGAGAAGACATACCTGTTTGTGAACACGGAGAAGGAAGCCATTTCTCCTGATCTGATAACTGTAGTTCAGGGTCAGCTTACTTCCTCATGTCTAATTGCCATCTACTTAATGGTGCTTCTATTTGCATAGGAACTTCAGCTTTTTCTAAATTGCCTGCTATACTAATACATTTCCCTTTTAAGTCTGCATCTTTCCCAGAACAATACTTTAATTTTGGCCTTGAAATAATTTGGGTCTGATATTTAGTGCAGAAGATGGGAATAACTGTAAGACAGTGGACTCAGATTCCAAATCTATAGTTGAAAAGACTCTGCACCTTCGAGTGAAGCACTTTTCCCAGTAACAGCTACCCTTCATCCCTGGTGCTGCTGTAGTTGATTTTGTTACACTGACTATGGTGCTTTCTCTACTGCTGCATAATATCAGGCTTGCAGATAATGAAAATATCTTATTAGTGATCAGAATACAACATATTTTAATCAAATTGTAAGATCTAGGAACTAAAGCAAACAGGTAATACTGACACACTATTGGAATTGCAATGTCTGCTTGCCTGAAGCTCACTAGTGTGACATCATACTACTATGAACCAATGAGTGATCTCAGACAGAAACTAATTGTATGATCTTTGTCATTCATTAATATAAATTCCTACCATTACACTTTACAAACCCCGATAAAATCTGTATCTCTCAATTTAATGTACGTACATACCTGGGACCCTACATAGATCACACTTTAGCATAAACACACAAAATTAACTTTATAATAAAACCTGGCATTCTTCAAACTACCCCATAAATATTATAGGTATCTGATTTGTGAAACAAGGTAAGCAACAATAAAAAAGTGTTAAATTAAAATAAGCATTACCCATCCACATACTAGGATGCTGCTCACATACTAGTCACTATCAAGTAATATTTAATGAAACATCTTGCCCTCTTCCTCTACCAGATATTACTGAATAACTTAAAAACATGCCTACCACTTACCCAATGAACATTGCCAACGCTGCTCACACCAGTTCCCAATCTACTGTCTTAGTAACACTGCCCTCTAGTAGCTGAATACCTGAAAATCTGTGTGTGTGTGTGTGTGTGTGTGTGTGTGTGTGTGTGTGTGTGTGTGTGTGTGTGTGTGCGTGTGTGTGTGTGTGTGTGTGTGTGTGTGTGTGTGTGTGTGTGTGTGTCTATGTATGTAAGTAAATGTACCTGCCTTGTTATGAATGACTGGTATCTAGTTCAGTACTAGTTCTCTGATTAACTTCCACTACTTGCCAGGATAGGCTAAGGTTCTTTACAACTTTGAATATAATGTAGTGGGTACTGGAAAAGAATGAAAAGTCTACCGCCTGTCTTAAACAGCTACTAAACATCTAATGATCACCGTAGTTTGCTTTTTTTTTTCTTGTCATATTTCAGTACTGTACTATTAAATTCAAATTCTGTAATGCTACATTAGGTGATGTATGCCTTTTATCCAGATGAAAATTGTTAGGAGGCTTAATAAATAACACAAATAAACAGTAGACATGGTCTAAGATGTCTGCATCAAAACTAATTTTGCTAGACCTTCAGTGTACCATGTGGAAAGCAGATCACATGAAATTACTGTAACTAGCTCTTTAGCATATGAAGTTATATACCAACTAGCCCATTCCTTAAAATCTGTAAAATTTGTAGGTATATGAAGAGTACGCATTATTTAAGGAACATTTTTTAAATTAACCTTAACACTTTACTAAATACAACTTGGTTTGTTTACATCAACACCAAACTTCTCTGTACATATTTAGACATACATTTTAAATAAATAAAGCATTTAGTCTTTGGGATTTGGTTTTTATAATAGCTTACCATGTATAATGAATTTAATGGGACTTCTTAGAGTGGACGACTAATCTGTTTGGGAAAGTTGTTGTTGTACAACGCCTTCATATCAAGACACAACTTAGAGGTCTTTGTTAACTCCTGACTGTCACAGTTTTCACATTCTCCATTTTCTTGCAACATTAGTAGTAGTGACATGATCATTCATCTTTCTGTAATACAGTTTCAAGATATTTCTCTTGTATACATATCTACAATGTCTGCTATACAACTTAACATCTTTACAAAGGCCCTTGGTTTGGCTGCATTATCAGCAGCTTGTTTACCAGGATGTGGACTTTTCCATGGCTTTTGAATTCTTACTAGCAGTATTTAACAGTTTTTGTCATGGAAATGTTAATATCGCTGATTATTTATTTCCAGGATTTCCTTTTTATGCTGCTTTGCAACATTAGACATATAGTGAAGATTTAGCTAAAGACGGATACATAGTGGAGATATGGCTAGAGATGGAGAAGAAGCTAGAGAAAGACATTTAGTGGAGAAGAAGCTAGAGATGAGGAAAGTGTTCCTAGACTTGCAAAAAGCATATTACAAGATCTTAAGAAAACTGATGTGGGCCGTCCTGTGATGGTATGAAGTCCCAGTAACATTGGTAGAATTAGTGCAGGCTATGTACAAGGAACAAATGATACAAGTACAAGCAGTGTTGAGACTCACAGAAGCGTGCCCACTGGGAGTGGATGTGTATCAGGGTTCAGCTCTGAGCCCACTGATGTTATTATCGGTGATGGAATACATTAGTAAACAGGTCAGAGGGGTCAGATCAACAATACTGCTGTATGCAGATGATGTGATATTACAAGTAAACTCTGAACCGGAACTTCAGCAAATCATAGGGTAATGGAATGGAATGCAAAACTGAATACACAAATGATGAAACTGAGTACATTCAAGTCAGTTACCACAGCAATAAATGAGGGAAATCAGAAGAGGATGAAAACTGGGATAGAAGGAAATAGTGGAACATGTAAATGGCTTCAAGTAAATGAGAGGAGTGGTTGAGGAGAAGTCTGAATGATGATGTTAAAGCTAGAATCAGAGGGGCTACAGCCAACTGGGAAAGTGTCAAAGGAATCTCTACCGTCCAAAAAGTATGCTAAATGTGCAAAATATAGAGCTTGTTTTGCCTTTTGTCAGAAACTCTGGTTTGAATGCCTTTTGGTTTTGCATTTTTTCAGACCACTTCTTCTGTTGTAAGCAATTGATTATGTTCTATTTTAATAACTTTATTCAAATCTTTCAGCTTAATCCAAATACAAACCTTGTCTTTCTTCACAATAATGATCATACTATTTACCCATTTTGTTAGCTATAATTGTTTTTTAATATTAATTCAACTTTCCATTCATAGGTTCGTAGGATGATACTAGGCTATTTGCCCAGAGGCCCTTATAAGCCTAGCCAAGAATTTTGCCCATGTTCCCACAAAGTCAGCACCTGTTTCCCCTGTCCAGATACAGGTGGGATTTCAGGGGTGTATTTTATGTTTCCCATCCAGTTGTCTAGGTTCCTCTTAAAGAGGGCTAGTGAGGTACAGTGCTTGACATGGAGAGGGAGTCTATTCCACAGATGGGGGGAGTCTTTGGGACACAAATCTATCCCTCCAACAAGTTCTATTAATGTCACAGATATGATTGAGGCCTTGCCTGTGGGTTCTGTGAGTGGGTTTGACTTATGGATATGCAACACCTCCATCAAGGCTGGGTCTGAGATGGCCTTGTATGCCAGACACAGTTCACCTCTGAGCAGTCTGTACGAGACTGAGTAGAAAGACAAAGCTTTTAGCCTACCTGTATAGGATAGGTGTTTCAGACCCTGAATTTTCCTGGTCAGAAACCTTTGTGGTCTCTCCGGCATATACAGCTGAAGGGGGCACTGTACTCGATAAATCGGTCTGATAAGGGAGGAGTACAAGGATGCTATGACCTCCTTATTCCTGGATGAAATACCCTTACTTATGAAGTGGTCCATGTAGAAAGCCTTCCGTGCAACAGAGGCAACATGATGGTAAAAGGTCAGGTTGCTATCAACCTGGGTCCCAAGTCCCTAACGACTGATTGTGTGCTTAGCATGTTGTTAGTAATGTGATAATTAGTGGGGACATCATTTTCCCAAAAGACGATAATGATGCATTTCTTGGCATTATGTTTGAGGCCATGTTTCTGGCACCAGTCATTAGTTTGGGTAAGGCCCTCTTGAAGGATGTTCACATCACTAGGGGAATTTAAGACAGCACCCAGCTTGCAGTCATCTGCAAATCTGGTCAGCCACAGACCACTGGTTTTGACTTGCACCTCAGAAAAGTATATTCCAGACAGTAGAGGCCCCCAAGACCAATCCTTGGGGTACACCACTTGTTACGGGTCTAATACTAGAGGTGGCTTCCCCTATTTTGATTGAGTGGGTTCTACCAATGAGCCAGTTAGCTACCCATCTGGTAACATACAGGCTGATGCCTAGCTGGGAGAGTTTATCTTTTATGCTCGAGTGGGGAATAGTGTCCAAGGCTTTAGCTAGGTCAAGTTAGGTGGTGTGCAGTCTTCCCCTTGCCCATGGCTTTGGTGACTGTTTCAAAGAAATCAACCAAGTTTGACAGGCATGATCTCCCTTTGACAAAACCAAACTGTGTGGGGTCAACCGTTTGGAGGTTGCCAATGTCCTTGTTTATAAGGTCCATGATAATGCATTCCATGGCCTTACAGATCAGGCTAGTTAGGCTGATATGTCTATAACTGCCTGGGTCAGTGGATACTTCACCTTTGTGTACAGGGGTGACAGTGGCTGTCTTCCATTCGGCTGGGATAAAGCTGGTGCTCAAGCTTTGGTTGAATAGGGTGCCTAATGGAGCTGAGTTCATGTAGGACACAGCCATGGATATTGTCAGGTCCCATGCAGACTGTATTTTTGCCTTCAAGAGGGCATTAAAGACCTGCTCCCTGGTGATGAGTGTAGGGGGACAGGTGCTGGGGATGTCCTGGTTTACTGATGGGGGGACAGGGGGGGTGAAGTTTTCAATGAACCTGTCTGCCAGCAGGTTGGCTATATCTATGGCTTTTATGTATGTGGTGTTCTTGACCACCAGTTCAGAGGGATTGTGGACATATGTGAAGAAGAGCTTGTGATTGTCCTTAGTGGATGTGGCCAATTTGGACTTGAAATTAGAGGATTTCACCAGTGACTATATTTGCTTGTTCAGACAAAGCCAGACAGGTTTACTCTTCCTTAAAGAAGATGATTTGGTCCAGTCAGGTACTGCCGAGTCCATATAGCTATGTCGGTGTTCATATAGTTTTTTGGTGTAGGCTTGGATATTACTGCTAGTTCCAAATAAAGGGACAGTGACTGTAAAGCTGTTTATACCTGCTCTCAGGAGACTGTAGTCAGCTTTGGAAAAGTTTATTTGTTTGACCCTGATGGTGGTGGGGGGGTGGGGGGGCAGGGGAGATTGTGACTTTGAAAGTGATCACTTTATGGTCAGCTCTTACCAAGGAAGATGACTCTATAGGGGTGCTACAGTGGCTACTCATGTTGATTAGTACCAGGTCCAGGATATTTTCACCTCTCATGGGGGTGTTGACCACCTGATCCAGTGCATTGGCATTGATGAAGTCGAAGAATCTCTGGGCGTTCATGTTTGGGCTAGAATAGGTCTTCCATTCTATGGTTGGGTAGTTAAAGTCACCCAGGATCAGGGTAGAGAATTGAATCTTGATGGATTCAAGGAAGTCCAGATAGGTGGAGTGGGCGTCCTAAGTCATGGTTGGGGGTCTATAGCTAGCTATGATTTGAATAGATGTTTTGTAAACAGTTAACTGCATTGGTATGTCTCCTGCATGTCATACTGTTTGACCAGCCTGGAGGTGTGTATGTCTTTGATAAATATTGAAACTCCACCTCCTTTAGCTTCGTAGCCCTCCATTTGGGGTCTGAAAGCATGGTAAGCTGAGTAACCTGGTAAGGCTGGGATGCTCTCTGCAGCTTTGAGCCAGGTTTCAGTGACTGCAAAAATGTCAGCATCTTCCAGGGTGAGGATTGCTTGCAATGAGTGCAGTTTCTTGCTAAGACTCCTAGCACTTAGCAGCATGACCTTTACATTTTGTTCAGAAGAATTTTTCACATTGGTAATTAATTTTGTACTCATGACTTTGCCTAAAAAGGCACTATGGGGGAGGCAAGAGCCTTTGCCAGAAGCCTGAAGTCCAGGGAGACAGATGAAGGCTATCTCTGGCAAAGCATCCTGGTCTGTCAATCATGTCCTCCCAGGCTGTCAGGTACTGGATCCCTTTGGAATGACACCAGAAACTAAGCCAGTTGTTAAAGTCACTCATTTTCTGTTTGTGTTGTGGCATCATTCTGGGTGACGGTAGGTGCTGCTTAAGGCTAGGGACATACCTGCTTGGGACACATACTCAGCAAGCTCAATCATGTCTCTCTTCATATAGTCTAGAGAGGTACGTCTCAAGTCATTCACACCAAGATGGACTATGACAGAGTCATAACAGTACCTGTTGTTATGAGACGTGAGTGCCTGCATGATATGGCGGATTCTAGCACCTGACAAGCAACTTACTGTGACTTTCTCCTTGTCTAGCCTGGTGAGGGGCACATCTATGTGTCTCATGATAGTCTCCTATGACTAGTATGTTGGGTTTGTGGCTGGGTCTTAGAGGCTGTGAGACACAGGCTTGCTTACTATGTGTGGTGCTTGGTGCTGAGGGTTGTGATGTGCATGTGTGTTTTTGCTTCAGAGGTCTCTTTTGTTTAGGTATGTTTTTGTTGAGAACCTCTGCATATGTAGAAGTGTGTTGTACAGGTGTGGGTGGTGTTAGAGGTGTGGTGTTTGCAGTGTTTGAGTAGACAACCTTCTCAGTGCCAGATGTACTGGCTTGTGACTGAAACAGTAAGGATTCCAGTTTCCTAATGTAATTGCATCTCTTACATATTGTGTTCCTAAGTGGTAGTAGCAGGTGGTTGTCAGTGTACATGAAGCAGTTGCCGCATTGTCTCAGGATGCCCATATCAAACAGACTAGCAGGAGAAACCATAGGAAATTGTCCATCCATGGCTGTCAGAATCTGTGGAAGAGAGATCAGGGATAGTAGAGTGGGTACTATCTGAGGAGAGTACCTATTTGTGTGACTAGGGCTGGGTAAAATCAATACAATAACTGTAAGGCACATACACAGGAGTGCTAGTAAGGGAAAAAATGCAGCTGAGATACCTATACCTCGCAAAGGGTTAAAACAGCACAGCTGTGGTGCATGATGCAAAAACAAGCACAAACCCATGCAAATGCTGGGTTTAAATACCACAAAAACAAAAGTAAAATAGAAACTCTGGAATTGACCAATCAACCCTTGTCCCTGAGCGCTAAGCTAAACACCCTATGATAGACCAGTTCCAACCTAGTTCACTTACTCCCACTGACTACAGGCAGGCCCCAGCCAACACAAGATGGCGTAGCAGGAAACACAGGAATCACACAAACAGATCTGCATACAGTAAGACCTGTAACCAGACTATGCTAAAGGCATTTAAACTCTGTTTAGGTTGATTTAACACAGAACAGATACATACTTAAATATAACAGCGGCAAATGAGCAAACTGATTTAAACCAATTAACCAATAAAAAAGCTCAAAACTGAGCCCTGTTCCAGCAACCTTCAATCAGACGAGTTCTAACTGTACAATCCTGCCACAAGGGTGCAGGGGAACCCACTCCAACAAAAGATGGCCTGGTTTAGTGCCTAAGTTATACAAACAGAGCTAGATTCAGCAGGTCTGAATCTAGTCTATGCTGTAGCAAACAAGGTGCACCAATTTCAGAAAGAAACAGTTAAAATAAGCAGGCAAAATAAGTCTTCAACCAGCAATTCACAGCTCAGAAGGTCAGAATCTACCCTCTTCTTCCACAAAAGTGCAAACCACAAACCTTCTTAATGTAAAATAACTGGCCTGAAGCCCAAATGCTTAAACCAGAACTAAGACACTTTTAGAATAACAGATACACTATGGCTTCAACCAGCAATTCCCAACTTAGAAGGATGTAAGCTACCTCTCCTGCCACAAGAATGTAGACCACAAACCTTCCTAATGTAAAACAACTGGCCTGAAGCCCAAGTTCTTAAACCAAAAGGCTTAGAATCTTCTTCTTCTGGCTTTTCCTGGTTAGTGGTTGCCACAGCAGATCACCTGTCAGCTCATGAGTGGCAGTGGAGTTTTACAGTGTCGAGTTGCCAGCCCGGCACCTAACCTTCCACAGAAGGCACACACATGCACACACTCACACCTAGGGCCAATTTAGAGTGTCCAATCCACCTACAGCATGTCTTTGGGATGTGGGAGGAAACTGGAGCACCCAGAGGAAACCCATGCAACCACAGGGAGGACATGCAGACTCCGCACAAAAGGCACCACAGCCAAGGATTGAACCGAAGAACCTCTTGCTGTGAGGCGGCAATGTTAACCGCTGTACCACCACGGCCAGTTACAATTTAATCAGGCTACTAACAAGCAGTAATAAATGCAGCCGAATAAATGCAATTTAACACTTTTAAGAACAAGCAGTAAAAGCAAAATAAAGTAATAAAGTAGGAAGAAACAAATACAGTAAAAGTAGATGAATAAATTGCATTTTTTTAGGTTTAATGGGAAGAAAGGAAACAAGGTAATTCAAGGTTGAGAAATTAAAGGGGTGGGCCTTCCCAAATGATCTCTCTCTGCTCAGTAGAACGAACTGATGAGATGATGAGATGGGACTGGGAGAAGTGTCCAAAATTAGATTTATAGTAGGGGCAGGCAACTCAAAAGCCACCAAATTTAAGAACACAAGAATGGGGCAGGTGGGTGGGAGGGGAAAGAATGCAGCCAGAGATCAATATATTCAGAACAAGCAGGTCAAACAAACACTTCAGCTAAATACAGATATTTCTAAATAAAAGAGCAATGCTGTTTCTCAGCACCCCACTAATTAACTGGTGTCATTCACAGTTTGCAAAGGAATTATTTGGTATTTTTTAACAGACCTTAGCCAAGAACTCTAAAAACTCCAACAGAACAGAAAACGTAAAAAAAAAATATATAATACCAGAATAAGATACAAAATAGACGTGATCAAACCTTAAATGAAGAGCTTCAATTCAAAATAAAATGCAGCCAGAGATCAGCAATATCCAGAGCAAGCAGGCCAAACACTTCAGTTAAATAGAGATATTTCTAAATAAAAGAGCAATGCTGTTTCTCAGCACTCCACTAATTAACTGGTGTTATTTACAGTTGCAAAGGAATTCCTTGATATTTTTTTCTGCTTTGCTTCCAATTATTACATGTACTTTTTGTAGGAAAATATTTCACTGACAGTGCATGAGGGCTTATTTGTATATGATATTCCCATGGCAAGTTTCTGAAGCCTGTACACCAATCATTGTATTCGTACGGGATATCACTGCTATGGATCTGCAAATCTGCTGAAATGTTTCTATTTCAGTATGGTTTTTGAGCATGTACAGCCTTTGCTTTCACAATACAAATTTGTTTTATCTCTCCTAACCTTTCACTAGCTAAATGACCGAAAATATCAGGAGCAAGTACTTCTTTACTTTTATAAGTGCAACTATTTGGATTTGAAATCTTTACTTGTTTTCTTATACTGTGATTAATTAGATTTTCACCAAATAGTGCCAGTTGGTCTTCAGAAAGAGTTAAATGTGTACTTAGCTCTCCTATAAGACTTTTCTAGTCCAAAATCATTAAAACCATTTCTGACAAGACATTACGCTGTGCACCAGTATCTGCTTTAATCTCTACATTCTGTCCGTTAAATTTAGGTACTGCTTTTCAGCACTCTGGTTCACACTGTTTCATTGATTCAAGTACATCTGAATCATCCTCAGATTTCAGTGTCATCTCTTTTCACTAACACAGCACCCGTAGAAAGTTCCTCTTCATAACCCTATTTAAAAACATACAGAATGTTTTGAACACAATGTTTTTTCATTTCATTTGTCTTTGCTAAATGCTTTTTTTGTCATAGATTCTGCAGGACTGATTAAAAGACATGCTTGTTACAAACCTGAATTTAAACAATTATCTGTGCCGCCATCTTGGATTCTTACAGAGCTCTGTTTATCACAACCATTACTTTTACAATCCATCTTGTTACCTTTGCAGCACATCCTGCTTTTATTTTTCAATTGTGTTATTATTTAATGCACATTTGTATTATAAAAACTTTCACGCACATAAATATTTTATTTTATTATACATTTGTTTACATGGGTAGCAAACTGATCACAACTTACCTTTTGCAGGTACTGCCCAGGTAAAATAATTCACAATGAAAAAAGTGTAACAGAGATAGTAAGTTGTATATGTAAAAACAGAACAGAAAGTAACAACGCAAATAAAAACTGTATACTTCTTTCACTGGTTATTTTTTTTAACTGCACACTAGTAATTTCACTTGTTCTGCACACACCCACAGCATTTGAAAAAGGTTGGATCTATTTGTCTCTTAATAGCATTCACCTTCTTTTATTATTTCTTAAACTACAAATTATTTTGTTTCTTAGTAGAGAATCATGTAGCTTTCTAAAATCAGTCTTTGGCTGTATTATTTGGTTCTGTAACATGTCTCTACAATCTACAGTCTCTAAAGGACCATGCAGTCTTATAAAAAAAGTGTATATTAAAAGGCAAATTCATTCTGGGCCTTTTTTTTTTTTTTTTCTTCATTTCAAAGCTATGGTTTAGTTGTTCTTCACATCAGGAAAAATTTGAAGAATTAACTACACCTATGTTTCTTTTATAATTTATTTATTAATTCACCTGGTCATTGTAGACAATTTTTTAGCTAGGACTCTGGCCACAAGGGCAAGGATAAATGAGTAATATATACAAATGTTGAGAGTAGCTAGCTTACATATCATGAGAAAAGTATCTCTGTTGTCAATCAATGTTGCAGGCATTGCTCATTAGGCTAGGGGTGTGGGGAAGTATGGCTGCCACCCCAACCCATCCACCCAGCCACACACACTCACACACACACACACACACACACACACTTGTACTAATCAACACACCTATTCAGCCATACACACATGCGAGAGCGAGCATGTGCATCGGCGCACACACACACACACACACACACACACACACACACACACACACACACACACACACACACACACACACACACAAACCTAAGTTATCCCCTCCCTAATCCTATACTGTTGCCTTCTGGGGAGACACACACTCATACACACATTCAAATACAGAGCCTGTAAAAACAGACACACTTACTTACCTCCTACCACTACCTTGCAATTAAAATCCCCAGCACTTACCTGCAGTATAATGGATGAAAACAGCCTTTTGGTTGTGTTCACAACTGTGAGATGCAAGGAATGGCTAAGCTAATCTCCACAGCATGTATATGTCTTCCCAGAGGCAGTTCTGGGGGAAGAACCTGAGATGGGTCCAGCGCTAGGTGACCTAGGCAGCTACCTAGGGCCTGTGTTGGCTGGGGGGTCCGTATTTGCTTGGGGATTGATAAAAAATAAAATCTCTTCCATAAATAAAACAAGCCCAAAGACGTCTGTAAACACAAGAGGGCTTTAGGACCTCACAGGAGACTTCCATGAAGAACAGCAAGCCCCAGCAACATCAGTGGTAGGATGTTGTCCTAACTTAAACCATGGGAAATGTGAACAAATGGAGGAATCACTGGAGATTTGAACATGCAGGGGATATGCAGAACCGAGGATAGGAGCCAGGGATTTATATATGGTGTACAGCAAACAAAAGCAGGACTGAAGTTGACAGTGCAGCAGCAAATTGCTGCAGTGTGTGTGTGTGTGTGTGTGTGTGTGTGTGTGTGTGTGTGTGTGTGTGTGTGTGTGTGTTTGAAATGCCCCATTTAGGAAGTCTGTTAACTTAAGTGACTTTGCTCACAGTCAAACTCTGAGCCTTGGAAGTGCCTTAAACTTCCACACCAATTGCCAGGCCTCCTTTTATTTATTTTTTATTCCTTCAGTTAGATAGAGTTTCATAATTGTGTTGTGCAGTGTCAGTGCTGCAACAGGTAGCATACTTGTTTTTCATGCAAAAGGCTGTGGGTTCTCTTTTCACACCAGGTAGACTGATTGCTAACACTACAGTACAACATGGGAGGGGGGTTCCTACACTCTTGAGTGTGTCCTCCTTTGGATGAGATGCCTAATAACTATGAACTGGTTGTCTGTTTGTCCACCATTTTCTATTGCATATCACTTTTTTTTAATGTAACCTAGACAATATATCCTTCACGGTCAAGAAGCACTGAATTTGTAGATGAAGCACTGAAATGCAAAGTTGTTTTCCAGCAGCAATCTCTTCATAAACTGACATGTATCTTTAATGTGGAATTACTGAGATGACTTTTAATTCTGCAGAGATTGTGCACACTGACTGTTATTTGTGGATTATAATGACGGGAGTTTGAGGGCAGTGTTTTGATTTAGACTTCATTGTCCCCCAGCTGAGCTGGCAATGGAAGGAGTCAATTGAGTGACAGACAAATACAACTGAAGACAGAACTGAGTGACACTGGTATATGCTGTCAAACACGTAGATTGTGTAGAAAGGAAGTCTACACTTTTTCCCTTGGCAAAGACCAATCATTTTTGTGGCTTTTTAGTTAAAAAAAGAAAGATGTCAAAACACAAGGCATTTGGTTATGCATATAGCATAGTATATGTTTTACTACTTCTCAAAGGTATTCTGGTTTTCGGACAAAAGTCTTCAGTAATACGCTTACAAAACATACCTCTCAACCTGCAATCTTTGCTGTTGGAAAATATATTAGCATACTGCATTGTAAAATTCTACCACACAAGATAATTAATTTTTGCTTAAGAAAAAGGGAGATACAAGATGTGTGTCCTCTTCCTTTAAAATATTGTTGCCACTAGTATGGGTTATGTTGTTCCTTTAGGTTTGCGGAAACAGGACTAGACTGTGTCTGACAGACAGGGGTGGTAACATAACATGCTCTGGCCTCCAAGACGGTGCAGTGTAAAATGAAATAATGCCAGTTTGAGTTCATATGTTTTGTTTCACTGCTTACGGGAAAAATTTTCAAAACTACAAATTTACAACACACTCTGACAAGTGGTGCTGTATTAAACAAAAAATATAATTGAATACAACCAAAACAGTGAATCAAAGAACACATGCATTTATGCGTGGTCCTAAAAATGTGTGCAGGGGACCTGTGGTTTAAAAACAGCTCAAATGTATACTTAACCCACCACTGACCAGATGCATTTTCTGCGAATGTGGGTTACAATGCAGGTGCAATGAATGTGAGGGTGCTTTCTGTGTGGAGTCTGCATGCCCTTCCTGCGTTCACATGGGTTTCCTCCCACATTCCAAAGACATGCATCTGGAGCATTTCTCTCTGGGCCTCTGCTGAAAATGGGCGCTGTCCCAGTCAGATTTTCCCAGTAAACAAATGTTAAATAAATAAAATGCAGGACATATACTTATCGTAAAGACAGATCCAGAACAGCAGGCCTGGCCAACCTCTGCAACACCAAAATTAAGTCCAGCAGGCATTAATACTGTTTGGCAGGAAAAAAAATCCCATGTAGCTAGGCAACCTTCTCATCCCATAATTCATCTCAGTACAAAGCCTTTCCTGATCTGAGGTATGATGGCAGATTTGGAGAAGGGAGACTTCAGACCAAATATACTAGTGCTATCCTAGTGGTAAGCACATCATTTTCATAACCAGTAAAAGGAAGATTATCATCTACAACAGCAGGCCAGCCCCAAGACAAATCCTTCTAGGGGGCCCTTATTAAGGGAACACATTTTGTTTTACAATGGCAACAAAGGAAGACTTGGACCTAGACATCACTTCCAGCTTATAGTGCCATGCATAAGTGTTAACAGCAGCTCAAGTAACTGCTGTGCAGATATCAGGCAGAAATGTATTTCTGTAAAAGCTGTGAACATAGGTTCATAGGTTGGTACTAGGCTATCTGCCCTAGGGCCTATACAAGCCTAGCCATAATTCATTGGCTATTTCTTCCCACACTATTTACTTCCCTAGACCCCTGTCTAGAAGGGCGACTGACATGATCCCTGGGGTGAATTTCCTTTCTCCCAGCCAATTATCAAGGTTCCTTTTGAAGAGGGCCAAAGAGGCACTCTGCTTGACATGTATGGGCAGTCTATTCCAGAGTCTGGGGAGTCTCTGGGTCAGGAACCTATTCCTCCAGCATGTTTTGTTTATTATGATGACAAGAAATAGATCCCTAGAGCGTGTGGCTCTGAGGGATTGGGATTTCTTTAAGTATAGCATGTCCAACAGCTCTGGGTTTGACATGGCCTTGTATGTTAAGCAGAGATCGCTTCGGAGTAGATGATATGCGATAAAGTATAGCTGGAGTTTTTTAAGGTGGTCAGTATAGGGCATCTGCTTTAGGCCTGTGATTCTTTTAGTGAGGTATTTCTGCAGTCTTTCCAGTTGTTGCAGATGTCTTGAGAGGTACATACCAAATGGGGCATTGTATTCTATAATGGGTCTAATGAGGGATGAGTACAGTAGGACAATGACTTCCTTTTCTCTGGATGAAAAGCCCTTAGTGATGAGGTGTGCCACATAGAATGATTTCCTGACTGTTGTGGCAATGTGGTTATTGAAGGTGAGACCACTGTCCACCTGTGTCCCTAAGTTTCTTATCACACTTTTGGTGTTTAGTGTACTGCCACCTATGTGATAATTCATGGGTACATGTTTTTCCCAAAGGGGATAACTATACATTTCTTGGCATTGAGCTTGAGCCCATGGCTCTGGCACCAAGCATCTGTTTCTGTAAGGCCCTTTTGTAGAGTATCCACATCATATGGGGATTCAATAATGGCTCCCAGTTTGCAGTCATCTGCAGACTTTGTTAGCCATAGTCCCTTAGTGTTGGCCTTTACTTCAGAGAAGTAGATTCCAAACAAGAGAGGTCCCAGGACTGAATCCTGAGGTACTCCACTTGTCACTTGTCTGGAGCTGGATTTGGAATCAGCTACTTTTACAGTGTGGGTTCTGTCAGTAAGCCAGTTAGCAACCCACCCAGTGACGTAGAGATTAATGCCCAGCTTAGTAAGTTTATCTATGATTCCAGAGTGGGGGATAGTGTCAAAGGCCTTGGTGAGGTCCAGATAGGCTGTGTGGACTGCCTTTCCCTCGTCCACAGCTCTGGAGTCTGATTCGAAGAAGTCAATAAGGTTCAGGAGACATGATTGGTCCTTCCCAAAACCAAACTGGGTGGGGTCCAGTGTTTTAAGGTTGCCAATGTCTTTGTTTATAAGTTCCATGATAATACGTTCCATGGCCTTGCAGATCAGGCTCGTCAGACTGATGGGGCGGTAGTTCCCAGGATCCAAGGTGGACCCTCCTTGTGGAGTGGGATAACTGTAGCTGTGTGCCACTCAGTGGGCACAAAGACTGAGGTGAGGGTATGATTAAACATGACACTTAGGAGAAGTGCCAGTTCATTTTGTAGTTCATGTAGTACATAGCCCGGGATGTCATCTGGTCCCATGGATGCTGTATTCTTAGCTTTGGAGAGTGCGTTTTTTACCTGTGTGGCCGTTATTACCGGAATTTGGCAATTTTCCAGTATTGAGATGGGCCATTTAGGGAGTGAGAGGGGGGTGAAGTTGGCACTAAATCGATCTGCCAGGATACTGTCAATATCCTTGGGATCAGTATATTTAATGCCATTCTGTTGTAGCCCAGAGCAGATCTGAGCATTGCCATTTAGATTCTTCACATAGTTATAGAATGCCTTGTGGTTGTCTTTGGAATCTTTGGCAATTTTATTTTCATAACTAGCTTTGGAGGATTTTATGAGGGATCTTAGCTTCTTACTGAGGCTGCTAAGGGAGTTTTTTGCATCCTGGGATTTTACTCTTTTCTGCAACAGTTTTTCCTTTTGTTGTAAAGTTTGTTTATGGCAGGGGACCACCAGATTGGCTTCCTTTTTTTGGAGGAGAGCATCTTGCTCCTATTTGGGATGGCACGATTCACGCATGAGTTTATGTGCTTATACAGTGCCTTAGTGTAGGACTCAGCAGTCGAACTTTCAGTTCCCGTCTGCATGGGTGTCATGAAGTTTGTAACTTCTGACTTGAGTAGCATGAAGTTGGCCTTGGAGAAGTTTTTTATGGAGGTTTCCTTATTGGGGGCTGGGGGTGGAATGTGGATGTTAAGGGTGATTAGCTTATGGTCTGACCTGACCAATGAGGGGGTGACCATAGGTGTGGAGCATCAATTTCTCATATTGGTAATGACCAGGTCTAGGATATTGGAGCCCCTGGTGAGACTATGGATTAGTTGATCCAGGGCATTGGAATTTATGAATTCCAAGAACCGTTGGGCGAAGGTGTTGGTGCACGAGTAGTTTTCCCAGTTAATGGCAGAGTAGTTGAAATCACCCAGTATTAGGGTGTTTGGTTGTATATTAATATTTTCCAGTATGTTTAGAAAGGTGTAGTGAGAATCTTGGGGCATGGTGGGGGATCTGTAGCAAGCTACAGTTTGCATTGCAGTCTTACCTAGTGTTAGTTGCACCTGGAGCAATTGAATGAGCCTTTTGTTACTGAAGGAAGAAGCTTGTTTTACTAATTAATGCAGAACGGAATACAGTCACACAACCATCTTTCTAAGTAATTTTACAAACTTGCTGATTTGCTTTTCTATTGGAAATGAGATAAACAACTAGATATCTCTTGACAGCGTTTGTTTTTTAACTTAAAATCTCAAACTGACAATGCACATCTATACAAGAGCTAACATGCTCTCCTTTGTTAGGATACTGTGGGGAAAAAAGCAGGAAGATTGACAGACTGATTGTTTGTCTGCACAACAGTATTTGGCTTACAGGATGTACTACCAGTGAGAGGTACCTTCTTAAATTCTTCTGACAGAAGTCACAGCCACAAGAATTCTTGTCTTCCAAACATGATTTAGACCATGTTAACAAATGTTGCAAAAACAACAGTCTCTAAATATATGTGAAAAAAATATATAGTTAATTTTGGTAGACAAACTATTTTCTCTTACTTTATAGGTGACACACCACTCCAGTTAGACACTGTCTGAAGAGATCTAGGCATTCTTCTTGATAATGCCTTATCTTTTTCCCCTGGGAAAAAAAAATCACTGTTCTGAATGTTCGATGTTTTGTGAATTCGAACTTTTGAGTTTGATATAACAACGTTTGATCATTTGATCATTTGTTGTTATAATATAGACCCCTTATCTTTTTATCATCACGTCTCTACAGTAGACCATAAAGCTTTCTTTCTGCCTCATTTAACTTCCAAACGCATCTGTTTTATATCTGGAGAAGTCTTAATTCCCCTTTACTCACATTTCATCAGAACCATTAGTAAATATAATACCTCCTTTGGCTTGTTTTTGTCTAAACATTTCATTTGTGAGATCTCAGAGATTACTAACTAAAAAGTTCAGTGGCATCAAAAATCTAAGTTGTCTGGACAGACTGGCAGTCCTCTCTCTGTAGTCAGCTTCCCACAGATTCTTCCATAGGATGTGGATTTTAGTCTAACCATTCGAGCCATGAAAGATATGACTTTCTTGACCTCTTATTCCTATGCAGAACAAATGTTTCCTCAAATATTCAGTTGAAGGAACTAAACCTTCATCAGCAGTAAAATAAGACACATTGTCATGAAGGATTCATATCTCAAGCTAAATCCCCTCCTTTTGAACAAGCTTCCACTACACATTATGCAGGGTAGCATTTGTACCACCTCCAAGGTAAACTTTGATAACTGAATTGGTAGTCTCGGATTTTTCCCTGGTCTATCCTGTATTGCTTTCTTTAAGGCTGGACAGAACTTCTGAATATGAGTTATTGGCTAGGCTAATAATGGCCTGCAGACTGATTGCCTAATACTTACATATGAATTTGTGAACCTATGAGAGGGCTACTAGTAGAACTGGAGTAAGCAAAAGGTTAGCACTAAGGAATGAATATCTACATAAAGTTTGCCTGAAGAATAGGTTAGCAGCATCTTTGATGGAAGATCAGGTACATCAGAAGGAGAGGGAATCAAATCTTCAGAGGTTAATAAAATAGTATTAGAATGATGTTGGATCTATGCAGCATGGCTTTCTATATGAAAATCACAATCAGAGGTAACAGGGATTATGATTCACTACCAAAAAGCCATCTGATTGATTCCCCCATTCTTATGCTCTCACAGCTCCTAGAAAGAAAGGCTAGAACCATGTCTCCACTCCTTTTTGTTGAGGTACCAAACCAAAGTCACATTGTTGAAGTGGATGATTATGATATCCTGGAATTTGGAATCATGGAAGGTTTAGAGAGTAAAGAGGTAGTAAGGAGGACTGCCCTTGTCTCTGACAAAGTTAGAACACAAACTGTAGGATCAGTTAAGGCCAGTCATCTAGCTTTAGAGACATTTTGGCTCATTGCAACCCCTGGTGTACTGCTGCTGTGGATCTGCATCTGGTAAACACCATGGAGATTAAAATGAGTCTGAATGGAAGAATTTGGAACTGGCAATGACTGGTTCCTACCTTTAAAATGGGTAAAACTCATGGAATCCTTTATAATCTTGATGAACAGACAAGCACCTTGGAGGATCAAACAGCACATCAATATCCTTCAGAGAGAGAAGGAAGGATAGATTGCATAGTGATCATGCAAAAGGTTTCCTTAGAAATGAAACTGTCAACACTGCCTAGATCTTTTGTCTTTTTTGGCAAAACAAGGAATAAGAAATAAATTATTGACACTTTTTGGTCTAGTGGAACTGCTTTGATAGCTCATTTTGAAGAAATTGAGGACTTTGTTCTTGTGGTCACCTTTTTGACAGGCTGCGATGTCAGGCAAGGAAACAGCTAATGGAAGTGGTCAATTTATGAAAGCTATGAATGCCTGACCACATGTCTGCTGCAATGGATTATCATGAAGACAGGTGAACAAATGGCCCCTGACTGTCTCCACAGAAGGGCAAGCAGAAAAGTACTCGGGGATGCTGTTGCTACCCACCCAGGGATGGTCCATGGCTCTTTGACATCTGCTGACATTTCCTTTCTGGAACTTATGGTTGTTAGATTTCCTCACATATTGTTGCTGGTTCTTTTGCTGTGCATTACATGTAAACCACATCTGGAGCTGACTACTCTGTATGTTAGAAAACAGCATTTGAGGCAGCTGGAATTTCATGCTTGTAGCTGTGAGAGTTTTGCCTCCTTCCCCATGTTCTTGAAATAGGCCTTCATTTTATGAACATATATGCAAGAACCTTGAAAAATGTTCACTTTCACAAGGTTCTCCTTGAAGTTCATCAAAATCTGTCATATGTAGCCATATCAG
The DNA here is from genome assembly GCF_019279795.1 of Protopterus annectens. NCBI lineage: Eukaryota > Metazoa > Chordata > Ceratodontiformes > Protopteridae > Protopterus > Protopterus annectens. The sequence goes on along the minus strand of NC_056728.1, from coordinate 1,306,098,583 downwards.
ATACCACATAACAATGCCATATCCTTAAGCTTTTTGGCCAAACCTTATATGGCATTATGCAAGACATTATAAATGTCACATCTGAAATGTACCAAGACAGATAGATGATTTAGTAAAGTAAAAGTGGAGGTCAATATGCCTTTTTCATTTGCCTCTCCCTCTGACTGGATTCCTTGTCTGGACGATGGACAGCTGGTATCCAAGGAGTAAGAACTTTCTTAATGGTATCTTCTGAAACAGAGGTGCTACACTTATGCATGTTCTGTCACACAAATTCTCATAGGGGTGACTGGAGGATGCAGTTTGACTCCTAATGGACAGGAATAACTTCATCAAGGTTCTCCTAATCCACCTTGGTGGTATCTATCAGGATGTCCACCATCAACACCATCGCACAAGGCAATTACTGGCTAGACTTACAGGAGTTCTAGAGTCTCCTCTGCAGTGAGGATACCGGATCAATGGGCCACCTCCCATCCGTCACTTCCAAATACTTCCCAAGTTTGGGGACATCTTGGAGAAGATGCAAGGGAGTTAACATAGTTCTTATCATCAAAGTCTGCTGCAGGAAATTTTGGAGAGGTCTTGGTGCTTCCTCATGGAAAAGGATATAGCTGTTTTTTATGTGTGTGGAGGATTCTGTGGCATAATAGTAGGGGCTGCAGAAAAACTGAAAAACTGAGGCTCCTCTGACCTGGTCTGGAACAGGCTGCAGGGCTGAAGGTTCAAGAGGTGTTTTTTTCAAACTTAAAGATGATGCTAGCATAAAAGATTGATAAAGCATCAGTGGATATCATTGCAAGGAAGCTTGTTGGACTGTCACTGACGGCGACAGCTGGCTAGACACTGATAGACTCAGAGATGAAAGCCCAGGGGCAGGACAGCTCAGGCCTAATATCAATGCCAGAAGAGCCAGCATTGACATTGATACTGAGATCCCAGTTCCTAACATCAGTATTAAGAATACCACTGGCATTAGGCAGTGGCCAAGCACCCAACACTGAAAGTATTAATATCGACATTGTACAGGCAGTCATCAAAACTGGCCCCAATGTCTGGATTAATGCCAAAGGGATGAAGGCTGGCATTGTTTGGATAGGAACCAAAACAATGGTGCTATTTAGGAAGTTTGAAGAATCTAAAGTAGGTTGGCAAAGTATCAAAGACTCACTGTCTCTGATAGATGGAGCAGGAGGTGGGTGCCAAATCATCCCACCTGAGCTCGTAGGATTGCAAAATGGTCTCTGCCAACCTGATATAATCTATGTCAGACATATTGCAGGGGGAGAAGAAGACACCCAATACAGGTGAACTCAAGCTTTTCTAAAAACGGGGAAACACACATAACAAACCTGAAATCAGAAAAGTAATTATTTTTAATCACTGAATCAAAGGTGAAAAGTGAATAGTTTCAGACAAAGTATTCAATACTTAAACATAAATCTGCGCTGTTTTACAAACTTGGACTAGAAGACTTAGGTGTGAAGGGTTTTATAGTGTTGTATTTTTTATTGAGGGGTGCTGAAACCAATGCTGAAAGGGATTTTTGTTGTTTGGGAGAAACAAATGAAGAAGAGACAGAAGCCAAAAAAGACTGCTCAGGCAAATATAGTTTCAAATGCACATTTATGCTTTTTAATGCAACTTTAAAATTCTCTAAAGAAAACACTCCTGGGTGCTGATCACACAACAACACATACAAGCAGAGTGACTGTCTTAGGGAACGATCTTTCTCTCACAGGGATATTTAAGGATCAGTCCACTGTACTAACATTAAAGGCTGGCTAATGCTTGTTAGGAGAAAAAAAAAAGACAGAACAAAATCCAGCTGTTAAGAGGAAATACATATCAAGTGGGTATGTTTAAGGCAGTCCTAGGCCAAAAGACAGAGAAAGGGAAAATGAGAAGAAATGTCTTTGAAATAAGAAATAACTCATTCTGAGACCAAGCCAGTACACTAAAAATGGTCTATGAAATAAGCTAGATAGACCAAAGTATTACAAAATCACCAAGGACAGTGTGTAGCTATCTTTGTCATCCATCTCTAAGTGTGGCAATGAAGACCTGGAGAGGCTTGGCACCAAAACATTATGAGATGTGGGAAGATGCTTGTCAGGCTGCAAAAGTTTTACCCTGCTAGGGGTCTTAATGACTGTGAAAGTCCTGATGCTGTGGAGGATGGACTTACTGTTACCAAATCTTGAGATTTTAAAAGACAAGCCACATTCATAACTAATACAAAGCTTTATAATCACAATGCTGTTTTTGGAGAATTTTATTTCAAGCCCCGGGCTACTCTTAGTACTGTGTGTAGTTGTGCATTAAACAATGTAGTGATTTTTTGCATGCTTGCCTATGACCTTACTTTTGACTCGTGCCATTGATTGTTCATAGCAGAAATGGAGCCATCTGATCTGCTTGTCATCTGAGGACTGCTATTTGAACAAAAATATGGATAGCTCATTATTTCTACTGTCTACTTTTCCTGATTCACCCTGCTAATAATCTGGATTATCTAGATGTACTCAGGGGTAGCTAGATAGAGGTTTATGAATAGCTTGTCTGCTCATTGACTTGCTGTCAAACAGCCCCTCTTTCTGGGACATTGTATGTTCTCAATCTATAATATTTATCATTAATTTCATTAATAAGGGATTGCCCTCTTATCTACTGCACTTGACTAATGGCAGAGGTTAGGACGGCACCCCCCCACCCCCACTAATGAAGTTAATAGAAGGGAGGGGTCTGGTGTCCTCATAACCTCTGCACCTGGCTAGTTGCAAAGGTTTAAGTAGGGTACCTGCAACCCCTTACAAAAATGAAATAACAAGTACAATTTTAAGAAGACAGGCAGCTGTAACTCATCCTATTTTTAAAATGGATTATACACATATGTCTTAAGCTTATCCAATGTAAGCATTCTAGTACCAGTATACAAGAACTGAGGAGAAATTTACAACTGTGGTCAATAAAGAGTTATCAAATTCCTGTTGCACTGCATGGAAGTGCCAAACAGGGTGATTACTAAACAAATAACATGAAATAGTAGAAAGTATAATTGGAGGTGAACAGTTTGGTTTCAGATCAGGATACAACTGATCCTATGTTTGCAGTGAAACAGATGTGGAAAAGAAGCTGAAGATGAGGAAACAGACCAACTGAGCATTCCTAGACTTGGAGAAAGCATAAGACAAGGTCCCAAGAAAGCAGATTTGGGCAGTCCTGCAATGCTCAAGGTCCTGGCAATATTGGCAGAATTACTGAAGGCTATGTATAATGACTCAGTGACCGAAGCATGGACAGTGTTTGGACTCATAAAAGGGTTCCCTTTGGGAGTAAGTGTGCATCTGGTCTCAGTTTGGAACTCATTGCTGTTCATACTTGTGATAGACTAAATCAGAGGTCACTGGGGACAGATCAACAAATCTACTGTATGCAGACCATGTGGCACAACAAGCAGATTCTGAATATGAACTTCAGCAGATGACAGTGGTCTAGAATACAACACTAATGGCAAATAGGATTAAACCAAGTATAAACAATACCATGGTCATGACATCAAATGAGGGAAAATCAGAAGTTGAAAACTGATAGAAGGGGAAAATAATGGAACAAGTTTACAACTTCTACTATATGGGAGGTGTTGTTGAGGACAACAGAAGTCTGAATGAGGAGACCAAAGCTAGAATCAGAGGTGCTTTTAGCCAGCTGGCACAAAGTGTCAGGTGTATTGTGTGACAAAAGAAGGTTAAGGAGGCCAAAAATAAACTGTACAAAACAGTGGTGTGACACAGGAACCTAGGCATTTTAAAATGCTGGAGGTAATTGAGACAAAGTCCCTGAGACAGGCACTAGGATGCAAACTATGAGACGGGTGAAGAAATGAGGAAATCAGAGCTAAACAGCAAAAGTAGCCCAATTACAGAAAAAGGCCATTGAGAACAGTTCAGTAATATATGCAGGTACCCTGAAGGTGATTTAGTAAAGTAGATTTGGGACAGGCAGGTAGAAGGCATCAGGAGACGAGGATGTCTAACCAAGAGAGGGATATGTCAAAGAAGGTAGGAGAGTTGCTCTAGGTCAAGATCTGTAGCGGCCATACCCCTCAAAAGTCCAGATTTTTGCCTCATATTTGGGGTCCGTTTCTCATAAAATTTGTTCTTTTCTAGCAAATCATTGAGGATTGAAGTCACTAAATAATGACATACACGAGTTTTTGACTCCATATTCTTCAGAAAACTCACACTAATGAAAATACTATTATTTTAGCAACTTTCTAAGTTTATAAGAGCAATATTTAAAATTTGTCAAACATTATTTTTGTCTCTGTCCAGAATTCTTGCACTAAGAGGTGCAGACCATCATGACCTGATGTACAAATCTCACAAAAAGGGGATTATTATGACGCAAACTCGCCACAGTTTTAAATAATATTACAATATTTTCATACCGTTGTATAGTTTGCTGCCGCTGCTGTTACACAAGACACAAATGTCCAAATCAAGACTGCCCTCCATACTTAGAAATTAGAGTCGCCTGATAACCCTTTTATTATACTCGCTAGACGGCTATAAACAAGGATAAGACTGTCCAGTTTCCTTGGTGAATCCATTTTTTTCCAGGAGCCTCAAAGTAGTGAGCCACATAATATAATACAACGTGCAATCAAGGATCAGCTGATAAAAAAGAACTGCTACTTGTCTGTGGCATACAGCTAACTCATAAATGTGAATTTTTGTCACTATACCAGCTGTTTGCACAAACTATTTAACTACGACTCTGGCAGCCGTTTTCTTACAATAGTTTACTGTGCCATAAACCCCCACCACCCCGTGCCAATTCACTTAACAATCTTATCGATGTAACTTTTGCGGATACTCAAGACGTACTACTCAAAGAAATGCCAAAAAGTCCAATTCAGGACTTGAATAACAACTTAAGTCGGGTCAAGTATTAATACTTTTAAAAATACTAATTATAAAAGAATAAGTCTGAAACGTACGAGTCAGTATGATAAAGAAGAGGAAAGAATCTTCATTTGTGCAGCTAAGACAGTACCTAACTTCCACGGCAGGAGCATGCGTAGTGATAGGAGCCCAATTTCATTCTTAATAAAGTAACGTCAATAATCCTCATCTCGACGTACTGTAATAACGTAGCACTTGAAAAGGATCTTAAGGACGACAATTTATATTTTTTCGTAGCACTTTTATAAAAGCCGTCATTACCTGGATTAGTTATGTGAAGTCAAGAATCTACTGAAAAGGTAAAAGTTTTTGAACAACGGAAGTTATTATTTAAAATAAAGCATTACATCGCATGCTTGGTATATTATTTATCGTGATTCCTGTTATGCATTTAAAGCCTTTATTGTTAACCTGGGATAGTATTTTATGTAGAGGGTCTAGATGATTAATTTTTAATTGTTAAGAGTGGGAATTTTATTAACTGTGTACTCAGGTAATCTATGTCTGTTGCTACATTCATCTCCATAGGAAGGTTATCTTCTGTGCTGTTTACTGATAGAACTTGGTTTTACTTCTTATTCTTTTAGTGATTGTAAAGATTAATATTTACCTAAGTTTGCTCACCTTCCCCACAAATGTAGCGACCCCGGGATGGCTATTTTAGAAGAGGAAGGGGGACTATATTTCAGGTGAGGATTTGGGCACCCCAACCCCGGACATACACGACATGGGCACATACAACATCATTCAACATCACCCAGTGCAGAGTTGACAACATCGTTTGGGAGATAGGGGAGCTAGCCATAGCTTTCGGTCTTTGTTCGCTAAAATTAGGAACAAAGCCAAAAATTGTCAGTGACAAAGGCCCCAAAGCATAGACCCTAGTGACAGGTTAACAGAATAAGTGGATTTGTATTACTGTGCGTTTTGTAATGAACATGTCTAACACTGTAATGCCTGGATTTGTGTAATGCTTTAACCCTCACCATTTTGTCAGAAATTCACACATTTTATGAGGTACAGGACAAAATTTCGAGGTAAAGTCTGGGATATTTAAGAGGTATTGACTCAACTCAAACCATTGATCTTTACAAGTAGCATTATTTCTTTTTAAATTTGATCGTTTAATCTTTTAAACAATACCGCTTAAGTACGGAATGACACAAATAACACTGAATCTCTCCAGCCTTCATGTACTTTTTATGCAGTAACTTCCCTTATGTTCCTTGTGTGTGTGTGTGTGTGTGTGTGTGTGTGTGTGTGTGTGTGTGTGTGTGTGTGTGTGTCACTTTTGCGTTTCCCATGTACATGTATGTTCATGGGTGGGTTGTTGGTGTCAGGGGTGTATCTAGGATTTTCAAATTTGTACTTACAGCTCTCAAACTGCTACCCCCCCCCCCCCCAGCCAAGCTACGGCCATTCTCGTAATTCACGGTTCGCTCTTTTAGTATCGATGAAGAGGCATTCACTGTAATGCCTCTTCAGTAATATAATATAAATTCACTCAAACTCGGTTCCTTGAATTGAAAATGAACCAGAAAGTCAGTTCTTTGAAAAATGCAGCATGGTAGTTGATGTAGAGTATTCATGCTTTTGTTTTCTGTAACTAAGGTACAGGTTTTGAGCTTGAGTAAATTACTAACCACCTGCTACCCCTAACTAGGGTGTTTCATTCACACACACACCCCGCCTACCTCTTAGTGCAAGAAATATGGACAAAGCCTAAAATAAACAGGGACAGATATTAAATAATGCTCTCGTGAACTTAGAAAGTTGCTAGAATAACAGGATTTGCGCTAGTATGATTTTTTCTAAAGGACATGAAGTCTAAAACTCAAATGTGTCATTATTTAGCAACTTTAGCCTTCAATAATTTTCTAGAAAATCACAAAATTTATGAGGAACAGACAAAAAATATGGGGCAAAAATCTGGACATTCTGCAAAATTCGGACAGTTGAGAAGTATGCTACCTACCACACACACACACACACACACACACACACATACCTCTCAACCTTTTAGAGCAACAAATCCAAAAATAAACTGAGGCAAAGGCCCAAAAATAAAGACTTTTTTTTAAATATTGCCCTTATAAATTTAGAAAGATAATAGAATAGTAGTAGGTCTTGCATTAGTACGAATTTTCTGAAAGGTATGAAATCTGAAACTCAAATGTCTGCCATTATTTTCTAACTTCAGTCTGTAATGATTTGCCACTAATTTGCAAGAAAACCGCAATTTTATGAAAAACGGACCAAAAATGCGATGCAAAAATATAAAATTGCCAGACAATACAGCTGGGAACCTGTCAAAGAAGGGAAACCATTTTAATATGAGCACTGTTAACTTGAGCAGCTGACAAAATTAGAGAATCTACATGCATTTCTGAAATAAAAGTAATGTATAACTCTGATCATTAGTTATTTATAATTGTAAAGCCTCCACATTTTCTTCCAAAATTGCTATTTTTGTGGAGGGATTATTAGGCGGGAGCAACATTTTGAGCCAAAATTGGGAACAGTTGAGAGGTTTGGATATTTCTAATTCTGTAAAGTGATTTATTTGCACGTACCTCTCAACCTCTTAATGCAGGAAATCTGGACAATGCCAAATATATTGGGGGAACATACAAACAGTACTAAAAATTGATCTTGTATAAACTTAAGACAGTTGATAGAATAACAGGTCTTGCTTTAGCATGCATTTTTCTGAAGCTTAATGTCTGTTATTATTTAGTGACTTCATTCCTAAATGATTTGCTAGAAAAGTTTTATTTTGCATTTTACAGCAAGAACACCAATAAATATCTGCTAAACAAAGCAATGCAGTCTCACAATGAAACTAGACTTAGCATTAAAACTTCTCTGCCCTTGAAACTCACATTCATTGAAACAGCATTGAAACCCACATTCAAAGAAAATACATTTTGCCAGTGGCAGATAACGATTAACTTTGTGCTGTTTTCAAATAATAGGCCCCTTGTGCTGTTTTCAAATCATAGGCCCCTTGCACATGGAACATACACGTGCTCTTTGATACACCTTCCTGATTGTATTAAATTATATTCCTTGTACAATACAGTATAGTTGTTATAGAACATTTTAAATTTATTATATTCCTTGTACAATACAGTATAGTTGTTAGAGAGCATTTTAAATTTATTGTTTTGAACATTTTTCCAGTAAACAATGAAAAAAAATGCATGCACCAATAATGACAAAACAGCCCAGTTCAGAACATTTCCATCATAAAAGTCTACTCAAACTTCTACAGTCCACCAGTATCAGTAAATATGCACAATCTCTGAACTAATAAAAGCCATCTACACAATTCCACATTAAAGAAATCTGTAACTAATGAAGTGGTTGCTGCTAGCAAACAACTTTATATTTCATTGTTTCATCTACAAATAAAGTGCCTGTTGCCCTTGAGGAATAAATTGCCTATGTTGCATTAAACAAAGTGATACGCTAGTAAAATTGCAATAGGGAATGGATGGCAAACTGATAACAGGTTCATAGTTACTACTAGATATCTTCGCCAAAAAGGACTACAGCATCCACCCCCCTTTACAACACAGTACAGTATCAGCAATGCAACTACCTACTGTAGGAGAAGAACCCACAGCCTTTTGTATCAAAAGCAAGTGCACTAACTGTTGTGCTATTAAGAATATAAGCAGGCTCAGCATAAGCAGCACTAAACTTTATCTCCCCTGCAGCTCTCAGCTCCTTGTAAAATGTACTCGACACTCAGCTGTATCTCTGAACTTTGCAGCACAAGAAATCTGGAAAAAGCCAACATTTATTGGGGGGACAAAAGCCCAAAAACCAGGGACACATTTTAAACATTGCTTGTATAATTTTGGAAAGTTGCTAGAATAAAATGCTGTGTTACCACCATGCATGTCTTGAACCCAGAACCATATGCACTACAGTCTAAATCAGCAGTTTGCAAAACAGGAAGACTGAAACTTAATGGCTATTAGATAGCTCTCAACCTCTTAGCACAAAAACCTGGACAAACAACAAAAATAATAATGGGGGAATACAACTTCAGTTCTCACTTCTCACCACAACTGGGGAATACAACTTCAGTTCTCACCAAAGCTCACAACTGTTAGAAATAAATGAAGCCTATATCACAGCAGTCTATACACTAAATATACTGTTCACTGCCTGAAAAAAATACTAGAGCATAATGTTAAACTTTCGGCTGAACTATAACAAATTCAAAACTGCCAGCATTTAAAAACGTAGCTGGTTGGTGTTTGCAGTGGTTGTTGTGTACCTGCTCTGTTCATACAGTGAAAAGACTTTTCCAACAGAAAATTCTCATTAAGAAAAGTTTGCAGAGTCCTAATTTGACCAACCATGCAACTATTTACAGACACATCATTGTTTAGGCTTAGACAAGGATCACGTATAGGAAAGGTTGCTGTATTCTTCCCATCTCAATGTGTACGACAAGGCTGGCACTTTATCTGGAATTACATGTGATGCCAACACACATATACATACAAACACACACACACACACACACACACACACACATGCTTTAAGGCAATTTTCATGGCTCAGTGTTCCTCCACTTCTCTGACCTTGTATGTGCCCTTAGGTAGCTTCCCTCTACCTCTCCATCCCTCCCATTTCTTTAATTCCTAAATAGTGTACACCCTGCTACTTTGGGTTAATGTTGGTTGACTACCCTTTAAGAGAATGCAGGCAATGCCAAATAAAATATCTGCAACCCCCATACCCCCATTATAAATATACCTACTCCAGGGCTGCACAGCAATGATGAAAAGTAAATGCATCGCTGTCACACAAAGTGGTTCCAGCAAGTAGCACTCTCATTCATAGCATTTGCATAAAGAATACTGAACCAATTGATTGCATCATGCTATCTCCATGTCTAACTCCTCTTACAACTGGCCTTTGTTTTTCTGATAACAGAAATAAGACCCCTTCTACATCATTGCTTACAACTCCTCATCTTCTGTCCCTGCCCCCTTGCTTTGAATACTAATATTTAATACATGGTCTTGCTCTGTCTCGTACTTGCTGCTTTCTTTGTCTACATTGTATTTTGTGGGTGTTTTTCCATCTGCATAGTCCCTGTGAACCTGTCTCTCTTTTCTACTTCCAAGCTACATCATCCTCTTTTTCCTCTTAGTTTAAAGGTATGATTAGGAAGATTTACCTTTCCATCCCAACTTTGAACAATACTGTCTATTCTGGGTTAAGATGGAGGCTCTCCCTGACACAGAGTTGGTCTGTTTACTCTTTTATCCTCATCTCCCTACCTTTCCTAAGCCCTTTTTGCTTGTTCACTGTCATATAACAGTTAGTTATTATACTTTGTAATTCTCTTCTTTCTTAGAATACTGGCTGCTGTCACATGTAACATTTCTGAGAATGTTGCTTTCAAATCCTATCCTATCTTCTCTCTGTCAGCTGTCTGTCTCTGTTTACTGCCATCTTAGCTGTATACAGTGACAGGTCATTGGTTCCATAGTCACCATTCATCCTCCCTCTTGGTAGTCAGCCTGGTCACCGTGTCCACCCAGGCTTACTAAGTGTATGCTTAAAGACCAGTTTCTCTGTAGTATGGTCTCTTCTTTATCCTTTCCAAGACTCATAGTCACTTTTATGAGTGACTCTTCAGTCACATAAACCATCTTCCTGGTCCCCACATTGTCTCTTCATTCCCATCTCCCTGGTCCCTACATTGTCTCTTCATTCCAGTCACACTTGCTGCCCTGTGTCACTACATTTCGTACCTGCAGCCTTTAACTGTCTCTGCCATTTGCTTCCTTCCTTGTGTTTTACTGACCACATTTTCATCCTTTCTTTGTCATTTTCGAAGCTTTTCTTACTGATGTGCTCTCCTAATTATTTCTAATCTTCTCCTTATGTTACTTTTTAGTCCCGTGCTTCAACTCTCCTTCATCTGCTTGTTCATCTGTTGCTGTGTTCTAGTAATGGCACCACTTTTATGTTCCATTCTCCCCGTATTTTCCTCTCTGTTGGTTTCTGCCAACCATTCTTTACCTATCCATTACCTACACCCAATGTTTCAGTTCCTGCCTTGCCTTCTCTACCTGTTCCTCCTCGTGATCATTTTGGCTTGTTTATACTTGCCCCTTTACCTTCTGCTACCCCCTTCCCACTCCATACCCCTCCTACACTCCATCTTGCTCCACTTCTAATTTCTTTGTCCAAGATGACTTCCTAATTATTGCCTCTCTCATTACCACCCACACTCCACATCTCATTTCCCATATGATCCCTATCAGCTCCCACTTCAGTCTCTCTGCTGTCCTTCAGGTACCACAGCAGGAGTCCACATGACTGCAGGTAATCCATCTCTTTTGGTCTGCTGTCCCCCATCTTGTAACCTCATGCTTTAGTCTACTAACCAATTTATATTCTATTGCTGTGCAAGTGTTGTAATATGGCCTTTTAGCTTTATATTACCTAAATGATCACTTTACTATGACTTACATTTCATCATTTTTTTTTAATTGTGAAACATAACTCAATCATAACAAACACACACACATACATACATACACACACACACATACATACATACACACACACACACACACACACACACACACACACACACACACACACACACACACACACACACACACACACACACACACACACACACACACACACACACACATACACCCTTTCTGAACATAACATTATTTCAGCTTACTCACCAACCCACTGTTCGAGCATTGCTGCAAGACCTTCTAAATAAAATCCTTGCCGAAAATAACATCCTTGCTGAAAATGAAGCGAGACCTAAATAACATAAAGCCTTATCGAAATAAATGAAGCCTTCTAAGCAAAAGTAAATCCGGCTGGTTTGTTCCCGCTCACAAAAGCATTTGAACCAGCTGGAAATACGTGCGCGGCGAGCCCCAATCCGACTGGCTAGTAGTCCTGATGAGCTGACATCATAGCGCAGCTAAAGCATGAAAAATTAAAAAAAATAAAAAGCTACCCCCCTTCTAAATAAGTTGTACTGAAATCAGTACAGTGCGTATGCCTCCCGACGTCCCTGGTTGGTGTTTTATATCTGTATATACACAGGCACGTGATGTGTGTGTGTGTGTGTGTGTGTGTGTGTGTGTGTGTGTGTGTGTGTGTGTGTGTGTGTGTGGTAATTTATATGTGTATGTGTATTTAAATATTTGGGTGAGTATATGTTTGATATAGATGGTTTAATTAGTTGTGAAAGCTTATGCATCTGTTTTGAGAAAGTGGATCCTGGCTCCACAGTTGAAGAAATAATTTTTTGTCACAGTTTTGAAATTGGTTTCAGCGTAGGAATCCAGCTTTAAATAGCTATTTTTTATCTTATATATACATAGATTGCTCTTGTGCACGTTTTTGGAGTGGAATTTTGGAATATGATATTTCAGATTTGTCTGAGGTTGCAGTTTTGACAACTGTGATGTGGTGAATGCATTTTTGCATGGCTTATTATTTTGAACAAGCTGCCACCTTCAAGAATTTATCTTTTACTTCTTGTTTTTTTAATCAGTAACGTTATCTTGATTTGCTCATTAAGAGGGATTTATGCCGTGCCAAACTTATTTTTCTATCTTCCTTGGATAACGTAGCAACCTCATCTTCAGAATTATGAATGGCAAGTATTGCCCACTGCTTTGAAATAAGCTTTTTATTAGAAAATTAAAAATTAAATTAAATTAAATTAAAAAAAATGTATCTGCTTTTACTGTATTTTTGTTTCTTCCTAATTTATTTTGCTTTTGCGTCATCTTAAAAGTACTCAGTTGTATTTATTACTGCTTGGTGTAACTCATTCTAAGCCTCTTAGTTTAAGCACTTGGGCTTCAGACCAGTTGTTTTACATTAAGAAGGTTTGTGGTCTGCACTGTAGTGGCAGAACAGGTAGCTTACATCCTTCTAAGTTGGGAACTGCTGACTGAGGGCCCAGTGCCTGTTATTCTAAAAGTGTATTAATTCTGGTTTAAGCACTTGGGCTTCAGGCCAGTTATTTTACATTAAGAGGGTTCGTGGTGTGCACTCTTGTGGGAGGAGAGGCTGGACTTTGCCCTTCTGAGCTGGGAATTTCTGGTTAAAGGCTTATAGTGCCTGCATATTTGAACTGCTTCTTTCTGAAATTGGTACACCTTGTTTGCTGTAGCATAGACTAGATCCAGGCCTGCTGAATCTAGCTTTGTTTGTATAACTTGAGCACTAATCCAGGCATTCTTTAAAGTATTCAGTTGTATTTATTACTGCTTGGTAGTAACTTGATTAAAGTGTAGCTATCATTCTAAGTCTTTTGGATTAAGCACTTGGGCTTCAGACCAGTTGTTTTACATTAGGAAGGTTTGTGGCCTGCACTGTGGTGGCAGGACAGGTAGCTTGCATCCTTCTAAGTTGGGAACTGCTGATTGAGGGCTCAGTGTTTGTTATTCTAAAAGTGTATTAGTTCTGGTTTAAGCACTTGGGCTTCAGGCCAGTTATTTTACATTAAGAAGGTTAGTGGTCTGCACTCTTGTGGGAGGATAGGCTGGACTCTGCCCTTTTGAGCTGGGAATTTCTGGTTAAAGGCTTATAGTGCCTGCATATTTGAACTGTTTCTTACTGAAATTGGTACACCTTGTTTGCTGTAGCATAGACTAGATCCAGGCCTGCTGAATCTAGCTTTGTTTGTATGCTTATTGCTTGTTTGCTTGTTATTTCCCTGAAACGCTAATTCCACCTAAAACGCGGCTTTTCAGTGCTTCTGTGGATCCCTAGTGATATCTGCATTGCTTACTGTACTTATTTCCTTGTTTCACTTGAAAGTAAGTTACTGTTTGTCGTTTTTGCATTTAAGTTACCTGTAACACATTGCATTTAAGTTACCTGGCACTTGCTCACTAAGTCAGCACTAAAAAATTGAAAGCACTACACCCTCACAAACTCCCCTTGAGTACCTTGTTCCCCATTGGCCCTTTTTTTCAATTATAAAGGAATTCCCAAGGCTATTCTAGCATGTCCAAAGGTCAGTTGTCAATCTCCTCTCCGGTCCAGCTGGTGAATGTGGGAATCTTGAGGCAATGTTACAACTGCCCCATGTACACAGTCAACCCTCTCCTCCTCCCAACAAATTCCAACACATGTGAGAGATGCAACCATATAGCCAAACTGGAGGCTAAGCTCTCTCAACTCAGTACTGGCGTAACCAGTCAGGAGGAGAAGGAAACCACACTCACTACAATTCCAATCTCACATAGACCTACCACTACAGCAAACCAAATACATAAACACACAAAAATATACTCGGAGGCTCTAAATAAAAATCTGCCTAAGCAGCAGAGACCTCCAAAGCAGACACCCAAGCAACCGGTACCCCAGAACAAAACACGTGCAACACATAGCTCACAAAGCCAGTGTGCCGAACAGTCATAGCCCTTAAGGCTAAACAACACACCTGATACACTTGTAATAGGTGACTCTATCGTCAGGCACACTGACGTCCTGCTCACCAGGCTGAACAAGGAGAAGGTCACGGTGAGCTGCCTGTCGGGCACTAGGCTCCACCACATAGCACAAGCACTCAGATCACTCCAAGGCAAGTACAAATATGACTCAGTCATTGTCCATGTTGGTGTGAATGACTTGAGACGTGCCTCCCTGAACTACATGAAAAGAGACATAGAGGAGCTCTCTGAGCATGCAGCCCAGGCCGATATGACCCTGACCTTGAGTAGCATCTTACCCTCACCAAGAATGATGCCACAATATGAAGACAAGATGATCAATTTCAACAATTGGCTTAAGTATTGGTGTCATTCAAAGGGTATCCAATGCCTGTCAGCCTGGGATGACATGCTTGACAAGCCACGATGCTTCGCTAGGGACGGCATGCACCTGTCACCCCTGGGCTTTCGGATATTGGCAAAGGCTCTTGCTACCCCCATAGTGCCTTTTTTAGGCAAGGCTCAAAAGACAAACCCACCTCCATAGGTATCACAAGGGATAAGAAACTAAGAGTAATGCTACTCAACGCCAGAAGTCTAAACCTCAAGATGCACGCACTCAAAACTCTCCTTAGCATGGAGAACATCGATATCTGTGCAGTAACAGAAACCTGGTTCAAGGCTCCCGAGAGCACCCCAGCACTACCAGGTTATACCTCATACCATGCTTTTCGGCCCCAAAACTTGGACCGAACCACAAAAGGAGGGGAGTATCAATATTTGTCAAAGATACCCACACCTCCAGGTTGGTGGCACAGCACGAAGCATCAGAGACTATCCATGTGCAACTAACAGTGGGTAAAACTGCCTTCCAGTTTATAGCCTGCTACAGACCACCCTCCCAAACCCAGGAACCCCACTCGGCCTTCCTGAGAACACTGGAAAATATGAAGGTCTCTCCAAACACCATTATATTGGGCGACTTCAACTACCCAAACATGGACTGGGAGCATTACTCTAGCTCCAACACCCTAGCCCAAAGGTTCCTAGAATTTATAAACTCAAATGCTATGGAACAACTTTTACCACTCCCACAAGAGGGGAAAACATACTGGACCTGATCATCACCAACATGGGGACTCTATGCTCCAGACCAGAAGTGTATCCCTCACTGGTAAGATCAGCCCATAAACTAATCTCACTGGATATTCACATCCCGACCCCACCCCCTGCCCAGAAAACCACAGTGGAAAACTTCCCTAAAGCAAATTTCACACTCCTCAAAACCGAGGGGGAATCCTTCAAAGCCCCTGGGCCTGTGGAAAATACGGCCCAGACCGCAGAATCCTTTATAAACGCATTCTATGAACACCTTTAGGAATGCATGGATCATGCAATCCCAAATAAAACCAAGACCCAATCCTCCAAAGGCAGACGTCCTGTCTGGTGGACCCCAGCCATAAATAAACTATACAATAGAAGGAGGAAGCTACTACATGATAGAGCAAAATCCCAAAAGGGAAGGCATCTCTGATCAGTATTAGCAAAAAACTATGGGCATTCATAAAATCGTCTAAGGCCAGCTTCAAGAGAAAAATTGCACAGGACACTAAGGATAATCACAAGGCTTTCTTTAGTTATGTTAGGAACCTGGGTGGGAATTCCCAGATATGCTCAGAATTAGTCCAAAATGACAAAAAATACACCAAACCCACAGACATTGCCAACATCCTAGCTGACAGGTTCAGAGCAAACTCCCCACCAAAAGGGCAAATATATATCCCAGCAGAGTGCTGCCCCCCTGACATCTCAGATGCTCAGGTAAGAGCCGCCCTCTCCAAAGCAAAAATCACAGCATCAATGGGACCAGACGGTGTCCCAGGCTGCGTCCTACATGAACTCCAAGAAGAGCTAAACCCAAACATAAAACTACTGTTCAATCTCAGCCTTACTACAGGATATGTACCCAAAGAGTGGCGTACAGCAACAGTGGTCCCTCTCCACAAAGGTGGTGCCTCAACGGATCCTGGAAACTATCGCCCATAAGCCTGACTAGCTTGGTCTGCAAAGCTATGGAAAGGATCATCGTGGACCTTTTAAATAAAGATATTGGGGACCTACAGACACTGGATCCTACCCAGTTCAGCTTTGTTAAGGGCAGATCTTGCCTCTTAAACCTGGTCGATTTCTTTGAAACAGTCACCAAGGCCATTGACGAGGGGAAGGTGGTCCACACAGCCTACCTGGACCTCGCAAAAGCCTTCGATACAGCACCCAACTCGGGCATTATAGATAAGCTCACCAGCTTAAATATAAACCCCTATGTCACTAGATGGGTTGCAAACTGGCTCAAGGACAGAACCCACATGGTTAGAATTGCTGGAGCCATGTCAGACTCCAAACCAGTTACAAGTGGCGTCCCACAAGGCTCAGTCCTGGGACCTCTCTTGTTCGGTATATATTTCTCGGAGGTACAGGCCAACACGGAAGGACTGTGGCTGACCAAGTTTGCAGATGACTGCAAACTGGGCGCCGTAATCGACTCTCCAGCCGACACAAGCATGCTCCAAAAGGGCCTCATAGAAACAGACAACTGGTGCCAGAGCCATGGCCTTAAGCTAAACACCAAAAAGTGTATAGTCATCCCCTTTGGCAAAAACAAAGTGCCCACAAATTACCACATAGGTGGTAATCCATTGGCACGGAAGAAGTAATTAGGGACCTGGGGACCCAAGTTGATAGCAATCTCTCATTTGACAACCACGTGGCCAAAGTGGTTAGAAAAACATTTTATATAGCCCACCTAATCTTGAAGGTATTCACATCTAGATCAGTGGAGGTCATTGTGCCTCTTTACTCATCCCTCATCAGGCCCATAATTGAGTACAATGCCCCTTTTGGGATGTAACTTACCAGACACCTGCAGCAACTGGAAAAACCCCAAAAGTACCTCACCAAGAGGATCAAAGGGCTCAAACAGATGCCATATGCTGCCCGGTTAAAGAAACTCTAGCTCTACTCAGTGGCATACTGCCTGCTCAGAGGCGATCTGGGTGCCTGACGTATAAAGCCATGTCCAACCCGGAATTAATGGACATGCTGCACCTCAGAAAATCCAAATCCCATCGAGCTACTCGCTCGAGAGACTTGAACCTCAGCACTGAAATAAATAGGACATGCTGGAGGGACAGATTCATAACCCAGAGGCTCCCTTCACTCTGGAATAAAATCCCAGTCCAGGTTAGGCAGAGTCCCTCATTGACTCTCTTCAAGAGGAATCTTGATGAGTGGATGGGAGATCGTAGGTTTACCCTGGGTATCACATCTGTGTCACTATTAGACAGAGGCACAGTATACTAACCTCGAAAAAGGGCATAGCAAAATTAGTTTAAAATGGGTGGCGAAAGCCAAACACACTCTGGCTAGGCTTATAAATGCCCTAGGGCAGATAGCCTAGTATGAACCTATGAACCTATGAAATTCCAATTACAGTTTGAGAAGCTAGGAGAGCTCCAATTATAAAGACATCTATTTCCTGTAGCTGACACAGAGAAAGCATTTAGTAACCTTGTTAGCTCTTAGTTTATGGAATACTTTGCCACAAAAATGGTGGCAGTTTTCCAGTATTTTCAAACTGCTAAAATCTCACCTTGCAGATATATACAAGAGCAGCTGTCATAGGGATCCTGAATATAGACAAGCCATTGGTATTAACCTTCTAATGCCCAAATTAGAATGTGCACTGTGCCCAAGTAAGAATACACACTAAAGACTAATGCCTTAAATTATTTGCAGAACAATGGTGTTCTCGCAATCCTCTGTAAAAGTTACAGATTTATCTCCCTTTCTGAAACCTTTCCTTACAGGAAGTCATTTTGTTTCCTAGTACAGTCCAAACCACCATAGTATTGGTAACCTTCATTTGTGAGTTGTTGCATCTGAAGTATGCCCTTGTACAGCTTATAGGTTATGTCATTTCAGCATTATCTCTAATATTAAAATGGCCATCCTTTAGGTTGATTATAGATGTAAAAGCACTGCACTGGACAAGACTGCCCCTGCTGCATTGTGCCACCCCAGAGGTTAGAAATGAATAGAACAGAACTCGCTTCCTTCAAAGTTAATCTCTTGAAACAATTATCTGTTTATGAATAGTTGAGAAGCAAGCAAATATATATAGAAAGTATTCCGAGATAGTTGTTTGCCATGCTGTTAATCATTAACTAATGTATGTCCAACAGAAATAAGTTTATCAACATTAGATCACTACTGTAGTAGCCAAGGTTAATTGGGGGTATGCTGCCAAGGGTATGACCACCAGTCAGTTTCTAAAGCTTAAGGGCACCTTCTTTGTTCCCCAACCACTGTGGGGCTCAAGGAGAGCTGCATAAAAGCAGTGGTTAAGACACACAAAAGCTTCAGAGTTTTCTTGCCACCGAGTGTGCTCCTTCTGTGGGATTCAAGAAAACGGTGGTTGGTCTGTAGTCATTCAGGGCTGAGCAAATAAATATACCCTTCACAATAAAAACTATATTTTTCTGTGAATTTATTTATTTTATGCTAGGAAGGTTGTATTTTATGAGTTGTCATGACTTGTTTGGGACATTTTACCTTTTGAATGCTTGTGTGAAAAAAGATGTGTACAAATTTGTTTTGCTGTTTATTTTTTACATATTTTTCTAAAATTATTGTGTTAGAGACATGACATAGTGCTTTTTGTAACTGTTATTTACTTTTTACTGCAAAATCTGTACTTTTTTTAGGCAGTTTATTGACACACAGGCTCTGCTGTCTTTCAGGCTTCTTTCTCAGCTAAACCATGTAGAATTTACTGGTCTCCTTGGTTCTTCCTTCTGCTATCGGCAATTAAAAGAAAATGGCCTGGGAGTCTTCTGGTGTCAGGTTAGCTTCCTCACTGCTTCAGCCGCCAATTGGAGACTCTACTAGGGCTGGACTGGGTTCATCAAACTGCTTGTGATTGTCTTTTGGTCCCTTTGGTGTAGCTCCTCAGGAAGTCACTAAGGACTGGGAGTTAGACACGTCCTCTAGTTGTAGGGTTGTCCATTCCAGGCATGGGAGAACCACTCTTGTTGGTCTTGGTAGGAGCGAGTGAAATCTTACCTCATAGCTGGGGTAGAGTGCCTTATTCCTGTGATCGCCATGATTTGGTCTTTTTCCAGGAAGTGTCTGAGGAAAAGAAAACAATTAAAAATGTTACTTCTCCAGATTCTTTAACTATGGACAGGAAAATTTGCCAAGGGATTACTTTCTGACTTTAATATTTTAAATCTTGTTTCTTCACTGACTGCAAATAGAAAAAGAAAAATGTTTCCCTCTTT
Source organism: Protopterus annectens (assembly GCF_019279795.1). Taxonomy (NCBI): domain Eukaryota; kingdom Metazoa; phylum Chordata; order Ceratodontiformes; family Protopteridae; genus Protopterus; species Protopterus annectens. The sequence continues at coordinate 1,306,078,816 of NC_056728.1, read as the reverse complement.
TCCTGAGTCAGAACAGCAGGGAATGGGAGGTGGGGTATCTTTGATTTATCCTCAAGCTGAAGTTTCTGATTCTGTGAAAAGTGTTATTTCAAATTATGTCAGAGCTTTCTTTTTCTGAGATTTTAAACAAACATGAAATAGCTACTTCAGTGGGAACAGAATGAAATTCCTTTTCCCAGCCAAAGTATTACATTTTGTTGCAACTGGATTTTCCACAGTCTATAGCTGCCCCTCCTGTTGTATCAGTTTTAGAAAATAACATATTTTTAACAGCTTGCAGCATGTATTATAGTCAGCCTCCTGCTCCTAAAAAGTCTTTAGGCTTTTCAAAGTACCCCAGACTCATAATTGTCTGTTTTGTAGTCTTAAAGCAAACTCTGAAGTTATTTCCTTATCTAAAATTCTATTGCTAAACAAATTGTAATGTTAACCACATGCTCTCCATCAAGGATGTGAAAGCTTTTGATAAATGTGAGAAAAAAATGTATTATTCTGATGCTTCAGAATTCTGAACTGCCAGGATTATGTGCTAAAATGTTTATGGGCTTCCTTTGAGAACATGGAAAACTTAAATATTCAGAGGTTAAAACTGCATTGAATTTCTTAGTTGTATCTGTTTTTTATATAACCAAACACTCTTTAAAGTGTTGTTATGATTCTGCTGATCCTCTATCCAGAGCTGCTGCTACTGCTTCATTTATGAGAATATTGCTTGGATACATTCTCAAAACGAACCAGAAGATGTTAAAACTGAGATTTTTAAATTCTTCCATAGACAAGGATCTACTGTGTGGCTCTTCTGCTGCTGAGGTCCTTAAAAGATTTGATGAAAGAGGAAAATTGATTTGGGGGAGGGGCTGACCTGGGTGACCCACGTTTTCCAACCCTCCTTTTTTTAAGTTTAATAAAAATTTATTAGAGAATAGGCAAACTGTACATCAGCACCCTGATTGGAGAACAAACATTATCCAGCAGGGTATTAATGTACAGGTAATGCCCGCTGAAAAACGAGTCCGTCACTTCATGGCAGCATAACAAGCCGCTGTGGAGCTCGGACAGAAAAAACTAATGGCTGCTATTATTTTACACTCGCTAAGCAGCGCTTCTGCTGTTTAGCGAGTGTAAAATAATAAAGAAAAAATAAAAAAGCATGTGTTTGTGTGTGTGTGTGTCTGTGTGTGAGAGTGAGAGATGAATCGAGCTGTTATCTTACACTCGCTAAGCAACACTTTTGCTGTTTAGCAAGTGTGAAACAAATGAAACCAAAACAAGGGTGTGTGTGTGTGTGTGTGTGTGTGTGTGTGTGTGTGTGTGTGTGTGTGTGTGTGCGTGCGTGCGTGTGTGCGTGTGTGCGTGTGTGTGTGTGTGTGTGTGTGTGTGTGTGTGAAGAGTGAGAGCAATCCCTGGCAGCGGAGGAGGTGAAGGAGCAGTGGAGCCTTATCCTGGCAGTGAATGGTTGCAAGCAGTTCTGCCACCTAATGTTTCAAACTTGCTATATATGTTAATGGTGTTGAAGGAAGCAGTTTACATCCAAAATCATCATCTTCTTCCGGCTGCTCCTGTTAGGGGTCACCACAGCGGATCATCTGTTTCCATTTATAGGTTTCTTAAAGGCAAGCAGTTTTTGAAAATGGTTTTACATATTCAAGTGCCTAGAAAACAGGTGGCTTCTCCATTATATCACTAACTTTGTGCTTGAAAAGCTAACACGTCTTTAATTTGAACCAACTCATCAAGTTGATTTGAGGTGTTTATTCATTGGTTCTGACTTCTGCAAGAAGAGTACCTGAGTTACGTTCTTATGGTCTGTCAATCCTATGTCATTTTACACAAGCAAGGGGTTTCTTTGAGAATAAATCCTTCTTTTCTGCTTAAAGTTGTTTCAGAGTTTACCTTGAACCAATCTATTAGTCTTCCTGCGTTCTTTCCAGAACCTCAAACCAAGGGAGAAAGAGCCTTACATACTCTGGATGTCCAATAGGTAAATAAGTTAGGTACGTCTTGGACATAATTAAACCCTTCAGGAAAGCTGAGAAGCACTTTGTTTCTTATGAAGGTAAAAAGAAAGAACAACCAGTGTCAAAGCAGACAATTTCCAGATGGTTGTCTCACCTTTTTTTTTTATGCTATTCACATCATAGTACAGTACATCAAGGCAGGGTCACAGCTCACCCTACAAGGACTTTGATGCAGTCTGTGACTTTTTGGAAAGAAGATATCTTTAGAAATATTCTACAGGCACCAACTTGGTCCTCCCTACATACTTTTAGAAAGCATTACAAACTGGATTCCTTTTCCAGGTCCAGATCAAAATTTCTAGGGAAATTCTCCAGGGGTTCCTGCATTCTTGAATTCCTTTCTCCTCCTGTATATATTCCTAATCTACCTAATTAGGTTAGACTGCTGCAGCAATGATCTAATGTTAAACATCATACAGTTGTGTAAGTAAACTTACCATAACAGCAAATGTTTGAATAGAATAGATTACTGTTGCAATAGATGTCCTCTCCTTCCACATCCCATTTTGTTTATGATGTAAGGCCAAGGTGTAGCTGTATATACCCTTGTGTGTATAGTTACTTATGTTTTACATTGGATTTTCCTTTCCTTGCATTTTTCTTTTCAGGGCTATTGCCTCCTGATTTTGAGATAAGAAAGCTCTGAAGCTTTTGACACTCTAACTACTGCTTGTATGATGCCCTTCTTGAGTTCCACAAAGCTGGTTCTGTGGTTATGATGGGTTATAACCCAGTTAGCTAAGGCTACTGCAACAGTGATCTATTAGAACATCTATGTTATGCTAACTTATACAACTGTACTTTCTGCCTTTCTGAATCATTATTGCATCTTGTTTTGAGTATGTCTGATATGTTTGCTTGTTGTTGACATGCTGACTTTATGATTTTTACACGGGGGGCACATTTTGATTGTACTTCGAGCTGTTTACAGTTAAAAAGAGTTAATGTAAAATCATTGCCATTCTTGCATCCATATAGACTGAAATTATTAAAATTACTAAAAATTTTAGAACAGTTAATTTTTTAATTTAAAAGGTTAATGAGCACTTTAGATTTTTAAAGATGTTGTCATTGCATACTAACCAATATTTGGTAAGCCAAAATTCATAATAATGTTGCTAGTTTCTCTTGTTTCCCACTTTTCATAGTTTAAAGATGGCAGACTTATTTGTGAGCAGCCATTAATACCCACATCCATGTATGTTAACAATATATTAGACTTGATTATGTTTTGTGGTAAACACCATTTTAATAGCATTATGATCAGAGCAGCAGCTTTTAAAAAGATTAACCTAAAATTTAATAGTTTTTGGACAGTGCTGTAGTTCCAGTAGAGGAAACATCAGATTTCTTAGTAATATCAATTATTTTTGAGACTAAGTTTTCTGATGGTTCTCTTCATTCTTTTATTCGGCATTAACTTTGTACTGTATTGTGATATGTATCCATTTTTTAGTCTGAGTTACAGAAATATAGACATTTACAATTTGGGGGTCTGACCATGGTGGTGCAGTGGTTAGCATTGTCGCCTCACAGCAAGAGGTTCTCTGGTCTGATCCTCGGCTGGGGTGCCTTCTGTGCGGAGTCTGCATGTCCTCCCTGTGGTCACGTGGGTTTCCTCCGGGTGCTCCGGTTTCCTCCCACATCCCAAAGACATGCTGCAGGTGGATTGGACACTCTAAATTGGCCCTAGGTGGAAGTGCGTGTGTGTGTGTGCCTTCTGTGGAAGGTTGGGCGCCAGGCTGGCAACTTGACACTGTAAAACTCCACTGCCAATCATGAGAGGACAGGTGATCCGCTGTGGCGACCCCTAACTGGGAAAAGCCGAAAGAAGAAGAAGAAAGAAGACAATTTGGGGTTCTGATCTTTGTCATGTAATTTGTTTGAAACATGAATATCACGAAATTCACATTGAAAGCAGTGCAAAACAAAGCTCAAGAGGTGAATCTTAACATCCATGCTGAGAACACATAGTAAGTTGTTAAGATTGAAGTACCATGATCATTATTGTTTGTAGTACATGGAACTTCAGCTGTTGTGATGTACTGCTAGTTACTGAGAGAAAAAAAATGTAGGCTTGTGAAGTGTTTTATGTGTTTGAAAGCTATGAAACACTTAACTGCTCCCACACAGACAGCAGCCAGAATACATGCACTTTTAATGGACTAACAGCTTTAAAAGCTCTTAACCTTTTCTATCTTCGTTTTTTCTGTGTGGCAGTGTAGAGTGATTCTACAGGTTTTAAACGGTCACCTACTTGTGGATGAAGACTGAATTCTTGAGCTCCATTTGCCTGACATTCAACCCCTGAGGATTGGGACTCCTCCATATGGAATCACTATTGGCAAGTTGTGCTGGCAGTGATGACCTTTTCGGGGGTGATTTCTACCTTCTTCAAGTTGCTGTGACCATAGAGTTGGTATATATAACTATGGGGGGGGGTCTTGCTCCCCACATCAGGGGATGCAGGGAGGCATGGCTGTTGCAAAAAAAAAAAACATGTTTTTTTCTCTTTTTTTGGGGGGGGGTGCAGTTCAGGCATTTTGATACTTGGTGGGATAAACTTCGTCCATTCATAGTGGAAGTATTTTAAAGTTGGTTCCATCTCAGAGTTGTTCTGTGGTGAAGCTGAGTTTGCTACTACAAGACTGGACCATAACTACTCTGAGAGGTGCAGTAAAAAGGGGTCAGAGTTACAGGGTGTAATCAGCACCTTCTTGTACTATAATCGTATAATAATGTTTTTAAGTTGTTTACAAAAAAATTAGATTTATTTATAACATCCAGAGATGTATACTGGTTTCTCCTAAAGGTTCATTAGTATATTAAAAGAGCACCTTGCACAATTGTGAGATAGAAACCCATGCCTTCATTCCAAATAAAGGCTAGCTATCCATCAGTAACTCAACCTTATCTCCCTGGGCCAGTTCTCTGGCTTCTCAAGTCACTTGTCAATCCTAGGTCACCAGTATGGACACATTGCCCCTGCAACAGCAGGCTTGCACATTCTTCAAGTTTATTTTACATGAGTTATAATTTTTTTATCAGACATATGTAATTTTTAATATACATTGTCTGTTATGCACTGGAGGATGAGTATGGGATATATGGTTTTGCTGTTGCAGACATTTTGCATCTTTTATACCTATATGGAACTATTTAAATGTTATGTTAAAAAGACTTACTGAGTGAAACATTCACTGGTGTAAAAATCTGTTAAGAATTTTCCATTCACAAATTTTCTGAAGGAAATAAAGCAGTTATCAGCTTACAAAAATGCTGTCAAACAAATGTATGGAAAAGGCTTCAATTAGTATCTGTTAATTTCATCTGTATTGTTAAAACAATTTTTAATGCTTAAAGCTCAATGCTAAGCTTAAAAGACAATTTCAAGATTTCAAGAAAAATGCTAAACTTTTTTTCTAAACAGTTACTGACGGTACAGTTAAGTATATTTACTGTGTTGGCATAGTACGGTTTTCTGCTTCCTTCATATCCATAGCCTATATTTTGTTGAAGTGGTTATATTGTTTTGTACAGCGTAAACATTTCTGAAATTAAAACTAAAATAAATAAATAAATAAATAACTGAAATAAAATCAGAATGGACAAATACCCAACACTGGACTTTAAAAACAACAAAATTAAAAAAAATCCAAAACCAACAGTATGTTATACACGATGCAGATTTCTTCAGACTCTGAATACCAGTTAAAACTCAGGCTCATAAAATAGTAAAAAAAGACATACTTTAAAACACATCCAATCACATCCCTTCTTTTAAATTAATGTATAGACTTAGCTTTAAAGATAAAGTGTTGATCTGAAGGAACAGCACAGTATTTTGGATTTTATTTTGTTTAAAAAAACTAAAAAAAAATGGAGGAGTCATCAGGGAATCAGATTGAAACAATCCTTTTAGTGCTTTGTGGCATCACTACTGGTCTGGCTAAGCTGAACGATTGACTGTTAACCTTCTCTTTTTTCCTCTCCTCTGCTTTTATGGAGCCTGAATGGTATGTCTGTATCTGGTATATCCCTGTGTTTTACCCTTAGAGGCAATTTCCTATGTTTGGAGTAGGCAAACAGAATTGTTCTTTTGTAGTCACTGTTTGATTTAGTACCTGCCCTAGTGTGTTCACAGAGTGCCTAACCCTAGCTGCAGCATCCCTCTGGAAGGATGGGTGCACACATTTGTAGTTCGCCTGTGTACTCTGGTTTGTTTGTTTATGTTTGTTTAAACTCTGTATGTTTGCAGACATCAACACTCTCCTTAGATGGGCTGCAGCTGCACAATCACTTCTGAAGAAGTCTATCAGACTTTACCTCAAAACCTGATCTCACTACACCTGGGAAGTGCTGAGTAGCTTGCAGTGTGGTTGTGTACAGTGGAGAATTATTTTAGTAGATCTAAGTGTTCTCAGTCTCTGGTTTTGTAAAAAAAAAAAAAAAAAAAGTCTGTAAGAGATGTGTTATCTTTCACACTATCAGTGTGCTAAACAGAGTCTCTTATAGTGCCTACATCCAACTGAGCACAGTTGTGCACTGTTGTGAACTCTTGACCATTGCTATAAAGAGTTACAGATACCTAGTGTTGTGTAGACTTGTACATAGTAGCCCTGTGCATGTACTGTACAGTTCTGCTTTTGCTGTAGGCAAACAGTATACTGTCTCATTTCATTTAATCGTCTGCTTTTATGGCATCTGAGCTAGATAGCTAAGTGTCACTGTAAACCTTTACATTATTTTTACTTGTCTGCCATTGTGGTATCGGAGGCAAATTAATAGTCATTTATTTTAGTATCCATAAAGTTCTTACTGTTGCCTTTACTGATTTTGTATCACCATTTGCTGCAGATGATTGCTTATAAATGAAGCTTTTTGTTGTTGTGGCAGCCGATCCTGTTTGTTAGTTATCACATTGTATTCACAAGTTGTGCTATTACTGTTATTATATTGTGTTTTTAAACTGTTGCTACTGATTCACTGTGATTACGTTGTGTGCTGCAGCCATTTGGTGCTAGTGACTCACTGTACTACAGCCCTCTGCTTTTGAGGAAACCATGCTGGATTGCTTCGCCATTTCTACTGCTTTTAAATCATGTGTGACAAGCTAGAAAAAAAAAAAGACTGAAAAACAGGGATAAGAGTGAATTTCAAAGATTGCTTCTCTAAACTTCTTTTTTGAAAGGGAAAAGCCCCTCACCCCTTAATATGCCAACCCCAAAGTCACCATACCTCGGAGGAAAGGGACTATTCCAAGAAATTACCATCTTGGACTTGGTATATATAAATCCATTTTTTGGACATTCAGTCTCTATCTCTTGAGACTTGCACTAGTGGATCCTGACATTTCAAATGGTTTCCAAAGATGAGACTGCCCTTGGCATAATTGTAACTTCATTATAGCCTCTGTTCCTCGTTGTGTTGTACCTATCTTGTCTTGTGTAAGCTGTGTAGACCTAAAAATGAAAAAAATGAGCCTGATTTCAGCTGTAATTCTGCAGTGGTGTCAATGACATTGGACCTGCTAACCCACTTCACAGTGCCTGTGTACCCACTGCTCTGTAAACCATACTACCATATTTCACTTCTACCCCCACTTTTCTTTTTGTACTTTTATTTCTGTGCCACTGTCTTAATTTACTAACAAATCTTCTCTTGTTCTAATTAGTAATTAATATAACCCCCCTTAATTGTAACAAACCTCCTCAGTGTATCCTTTACACACCAGACATTCTGAATCATGAAATTGCAGTGTCACACATCATCTGTAGCCTCTTTGATAGCATTAGACATAATAAGGAAATGTTAACAACTGCCTCATGCTTACTGACAACCACTTGCTTCCTCCACTACTAGATGAACCTATATGTGAGAGATTCAGGCATTTCCTAACCTTTGAGGGCAGCCTCTCAACTAAAAGTTTACTGACAGTGTCCACCAAGTTGTCAGTCTTGACATCCACCTCACACATCCATGCCTACCTTGTCCTACATCAGCAAGTAAGCCGTCTTATGCTGAGGTAATTAAGAAATCTCTGCCCGACCTCAGATGTTTTAAGATGTAGGAAAGATATATGGGATACGCAGCATCATACTTAGTAGCAAACAGCACCTATAGACATAAGAAACAGTAGAAAAGCTACAGGGGTTCAGCCAGCTGGCTGGCCAACATCTTTAAGGCATCAAGGCCAATCCAACACATCTGGTGATGTCTTATTAATAGCTGAGTCCTGGGATGCACTGCTCACTGGGCTGAGGAAGGAGGGAATGATGATATGGTCTCTTTCAGGTGCCAGGCTCTATCATGTCACTAGAGCTGTCAAGTGTCTTCACCCAGCCTACACGTATGACTTGCTCATTGTGCATGTATGGGAGTGAACAGCTTGAAACACACCTCCTTAAGTCACATGAAGATGGACATGATGAAGATCTCTGAATATGCATCTAAAGTTGTTGGAAAGTTAGCCGTGAACAACATCCTACTACCACCAAGAATGATGCCACAAAACAAACAAAAAGATAATTGACAATAGATATGGCTTAGTTACTGGTATCATTCTAAGAGGGTCTAATATATATCAGCCTAGGAAGAGATGAATAACACAGCTACTTGCTTTGCCAGAGATTGGCTGTCCCCTTCTCTACTCATAGGTTTCATAAATTGGCCAAAACGTTTTCTTCCACCGTAGTGCTTTTTTTAGGCAAGCTAAGTCTCCACAAACTACTGAAGTTATCAAACAAATTCAAGACTGTACAAATAGCACTGCTGAATGCTGGAAGCCTAAGTAAGAAGTTCCACTCTTTACTGGCATTCTTATTCCTTGAAAATGTAGATGTATGCATAGTTATCGAAAATGATTTAATTGTAATGATAGTACCTCCACAGTGCAAGCTTTCAGTGCCTACCACACTTTTGATTACTGTGTTGCTGGACGTGGCTTGTCCATGTTTGTAAGAAGCTAAAACATAATTAGACTCATAAGGCAGGACAGTATACTTGGCCTTTTTCATATTCTGCTTGCTGTCAATAAAAATTCATACCACATTATAGCCAACAGCTGTACGTCTTCCATTTTACCTGCAACTTATTATGTATACCTAAACAAACTGAAATCCCTCCCCATTGAACCTAGCACTGTTTTGCACAGTGTTTGCCAGATTTCATATATGGTAGCTCACTAGAACAACTACTTCACATCACAGCTTGAGGATCATACTTCTGACCAATATAAGCCTGTACTTTACACCTACAGTTGTTCCATCATTGGTCAGATGTAACCACTGTTCAATAACATTCACTATGAGTGCAAAATCTGATTTGCCGTTGAACCTGAATTACAGCTAGCTGATGACTTGATGAAATTTAAGCACCCTCCCATAGAACCCCAATTCACACACTGTTACGTTTGCAAAAAGTGTCTATGCTTTCCAAAAGCATGCACTGAGGCATCTGTCCCACACAGAGACAAACACAACACCAAGTACAGGAGTAAACCTCTAAGGCGGAACTCTGGTATAAACTAGCTGTGCAGTAAGAGAAAGAAACTTACTAACTTAATGCTCTAACCACTAAAAGTGAACTAAGAAGGATAAAGAAAGAACTTAGAAGCAAAATCAAATCAACCAGGCATAAGTATGAACTGATAAATGGCACCTGTGTTAAGGACAACTGCAAAGCCTTTTTCTTCTCTGCTCAGATCACTTTAGAGCAAGTACTGAGGACTTACTCCAAGGCCAAAAAACAATAGTCCTATGAGGTCAGGCTGCAAGTCTAAAAGGCTGTGCCTTTTCAGCACCAGGCACAGCCTTTTAGACTTGCAACTGAACCTGTTCTGTCTCAGCATTTCCACCATATTTATGATTAAGATATGGAGAACTGCTGTAGTCATCCCACTCCACAAGGGAGACCCACCACTGAGCCTGGAAACCACAGACCATAAGGCTCACCAGCCTTATCTGTATAGACATGGAGTGCATCATTATGGAACTTATTAACAAGGACATCAGTAGTTTACAGTTCTTTGACCCAAACCAGACTGGTTTGGTTACAGCTAGATCCTGCCGCTTAGTAGATTTCTTTGAACAAGTCAGTGATGCAGTGGATTCAGGCAAGTCAGTTCACGCTGCTTGCTTTGAACTGGCCAAGACTTTTCATAGCATTCCACGTCATGGCACTGTTGACAGGCTAATTAAACTAAGTCCCCCGGATTTACTAATCTTCCGTGCAGGACTAATCTAGTCCTGCACGGAAGCGGCAGTTTAAGAGGAGGACAGCAGCCATGCATATTAATGAAGATGTGCTGTCTGAGCTCCAAATCCTACATGGAGTGTGGACGAGTGCAGGGGGCGTGTCTGAGAGCAGAGCTCTCAGAATAAAAATGCCCCTGCAAAGTAGAACAGAAGAAAGTGTAAATAAATGAGCGAGACTGCTCATAGGTGTCCGCATATCCCCACCAAGAGTCCCCACGTGTTCAACAGCAACAGTACATTTAAATAAAATGAAGAAACCCTTTTATTTATTTTTTTAAAACCCTGAGTACTGCTAACCGTAGGTGCACGGGTTTGCCCATCGCTTAGCTACGGTTAAAGCAGCTGAAAAGGCTGAAGAGAATAACAAGGAATATATATGCAAATGAAGCAGCTCAGCAATAGTGTAGTGGTTAGAGCACCTGCCTAACGAACAGGCATTTCCGGTTCAAGTCCCACTGCAGCACGTATCATTTTCCATGTGAAATATGTATATGAACATATTTTTACATCTTTTTGCCGTATAACCTACATAATAACATTTAAATGTGAACTGGAGTACTGCATTAAATGCACATGTGAAGTGTCAGTGTCATAATGAATAAGGCACTAGTAAGCAGGTTTAAGCACAAATAAGCAGTATTAAGCGTGTTTAAGTGCGTTTGCGCGGGGGTAATCATTGCCTACACAGAAAGATGTGCAGCAGGTAAAGGTGTAAAGGATAATGAGGGAAACATACTCACAACCAAGGAGAGTGTGTTGAACAGATGGAAAGAGTACTTTGAGGGGTTGATGAATGAAGAGAATGAGAGGGAGAGAAGGTTGGATGATGTTGGGATAGTGAATCATGAAGTGCAATGGATTAGCAAGGAGGAGTAAGGATAGCTATGAAGAGGATGAAGAATGGAAAAGCTGTTGGTCCAGATGACATACCTGTGGAAGCATGGAGGTGTTTAGATGAAATGGCAGTGGAGTTTTTAACCAGATTGTTTAATGAAATCTTGGAAAGTGAGAGGATGCCTGAGGAATGGAGAAAAAGTGTTTTGATACCAATTTTTAAGAATAAGGGTGATGTGCAGAGCTGTAGTAACTACAGAGGGATTAAATTGATCAGTCACAGCATGAAGTTATGGAAAAGAGTAGTGGAAGCTAGGTTAAGAAGGGACGTGATGATTAGTGATCAGCAGTATGGTTTCATGCCGGAAAGAGCACTACAGATGTGATGTTTGCTCTGAGAGTGTTGATGGAGAAGTACAGGGAAGGTCAGAAGGAGTTGCATTGTGTTTTTGTCGACTTAGCGAAAACATATGACAGGGTGCCTAGAGAGGAGTTGTGGCATTGTATGAGGAAGTCAGGAGTGTCAGAGAAGTATGTAAGAGTGGTACAGGATATGTACGAGGGTAGTGTGACAGCAGTGAGGTCTGCGGTGGGAGTGATGGATGCGTTTAAGGTGGAGGTGAGATTACATCAAGGATCAGCTCTGAGTCCTTTCTTATTTGCAATGGTGATGGACAGGTTGACACACGAGATCAGACAGGAGTCCCCGTGGACTATGATGTTTGCAGATGATATTGTGATCTGTAGTGAGAGTAGGGAATGGGTGGAGGAGACCCTGGAGAGATGGAGATTTGCTCTAGAGAGAAGATGAATGAAGGTCAGCAGGACTAAGACAGATTATATGTGTGTGAATGAGAGGGAGGATAGAGGAATGGTGAGGATGCAAGGAGTAGAGGTGGCGAAAGTGGATGAGTTTAAATACTTGGGATCAGTAGTTCAGTGTAATGGTGAGTGTGGAAGAGAGATGAAGAGAATACAGGCAGGATGGAGTGGGTGGAGAAGAGTGTCAGGAGTGATCTGTGACAGACGAGTACCAGTAAGAGTGAAAGGGAAGGTCTACAAGAGGGTAGTGAGACCAGCTATGTTATATGGGTTGGAGACAGTGGCATTGACAAAACGGCAGGAGTAAGAGCTGGATGTGGCAGAGTTAAAGATGTTAAGATTTGCACTGGGTGAGTGTGATGAGGGTGGACAGGATTAGGAATAAGTATATTAGAGGGTCAGCCCAGGTTGGAAGGTTTGGAGAAAAAGCCAGAGAGGCAAGATTCCATTGGTTTGGACATGTGTTGAGGAGGAATGCTGAGTATATTGGGAAAAAGATGCTAAGGATGAAGCTTCCAGCTAACTGGAAAAGAGGAAAGCCTAAGATAAGGTTTATGGATGTGGTGAGAGAGGACATGCAGGTGGTTGGTGTGACAGAGCAAGATGCAGAGGACAGGAAGAAATGGAAACAGATGATCCGCTGTGGTGACCCCTAATGGGAACAGCTGAAAGAAGATGATGAGAAGCTAACTGTGTGTAAGAAACTGTAACCAGAGTTTAGCAGTGTTTACTGTCGCGCAAACCTGCGCAAACCCGCATATAACTGCTTTAAAGTGCCTTAATCACTCTGTATCCAACGGCCCATGTTCTGCCCAGCAAGAAAATAAACTGCCTCTGCAAGGCTCAAACTCAGGACCCTGTACATTATAGTCACAGTAGTTAACCACTAAGCCATCATAGCAATAGATATGAATGAGGTATCAACAAACTAATCCTCACCACTGGAAAATCAAAACAAATATGTGAACTGAATCTATGTACAGTGTAAAGTGGTATAACCTGCTATATAACATAAATATGTGAACTGGAGTACTGCAGTAAGCATAGATTTGAGGTGTTATTGTAATAAAGTGTAGAAGCCCCCAGGTCTTCATACAGTGTATGTACACATGAATCACAGATACCAGACACATATATAACCTGTAAGGAAGAATAAATCACTGCCAAATGGCAAATATAGTGCTATTAACTATTAAGCAATGCTAACCGCAGCGCAGCTCAAGTTAGTAAGTGTAAGCAATGTGTAGGGAAGTCAATTCAATCTGCCTAGTGGTATACCTTTTTAAGCAGTGCCAACCTTATGTAAGCAGGTGTGCCCATAACTAAGCCTTTTCAAAACTGGCCAACCACGGGAAAGTGCGGGAAATTGGCCATATTTAAACCCCACAGGCGGGAATACTTCTCATAACTGGCTGTAGCTTCCTACTGCAGGCAGAATGGCTGGTGTGGATGAAGGCACTCGATTTAGAGTGCAGCACTGGGGCATCCAAGAGTCAAAGATCATAGTATGGCTCCTGGTAAAACACCATGAGCAGAGACTACTTTAGGGCCAGTACCAGGGCTTGCAGTATAAAATGGAGGCCTGGGACAGTCTCGCCTGTGACCTCACCAGTGCCACAGGTATCCCCTGGACTGGTGAGCAGGTCAGGCACCACCATGCTGTCCTGAAGTGGCAGAGGGGGGATGTACTGGAACAGTGGATCCAGGAGTCTCGACAGATGCCCAGTGCCTCAGTACTGAGCAAGTACTCATCCTACTAAGTAGTAAATAATTGACTAGCTTGTGTATACTATGGATAGGTATGGCTAAATATCACTGTATTTCTCTGACAGCTGCAGATGACTGGGCTGCGAACCAGCAAGCCCATGATGCTAGGCTGCAAAGGCTGCATTGCGAGGCAGGTTAGTAATTAGTCTGCATGTACTGTCATAACACATAAATATAAGAGCCTCAGAAAATGTTGTGCCAGTAGAAATAAATGTATAATAGTCTGTGAGTAAAGGTATAACCTCTGGAGTGCTTCTGTGCCCTCTTCTCTCATATGTTGGTGATCTGTTCCATACTATAAATAGTACTGTTGTATCTTAAGCAGTGTCACCCACACCGTGGTATGCAGATAAAATGTGTATGAAGTCCTGCATAACAATGTTGGAAGTGCCAAGAGGTCAGTCATATTCTACAAGTTAGGGATACTTAGATAGAAAACAGTCGAAAGCTTGATATCAGTTCCCTGATAGCACAGTGTACTGTGATGTTAGCTATAATTTTTTGTCACACACAGCAGGGGTTTGAATCCTGGGAGTGCTACTAAGTTGTACGCATAATCATACCCCACAACTGTACAGATTTTGTTACAATGTTCAGATAGAAAGCAGTATGCATAATTACACTGAACTGTACAGAATTTGCTAGAATGTTCAAATTGAAAGTTGTATGCATATTCATACCCCACAACTGTTCCAGTCTGTCCAGTATGTCCAGATAAATGGCCCATATCACCAGCCTGGTACCCTGTTCCCCTGAAAATTCTGTGTGATGATCCAAGAAATGTAGGCAGCTATCAATGACATATAACTGATAGTCAAACATGTACATAGTCAGAGAATGTCTGTGAGAACAAACCTGTCATTCTAGCACCTCACCCAAAGTGTTTGACAGCAATTCTCAACATATGTTGCATTAACACCTGCAGCCTGTCACGCCTGTATGTAAGACACAGGTCACGTATATAATAATCTGTAAACATACCAGTGTACAATATAAGGCCATTGGGTAGTGTAATAATACATGTAAGGGAAAGATCACTGCAGTGACTAAGAATGTTGTGAAAACTACAAGGATATATTAGTTGTTAATTGAACTCTCTCACTCACCCCTACCATATGTGCAAAATAACCCAATGACACTCCTCAGCTGGTATGTGTCCACTCCAAACCTTTGTTGGGACATATGTCCTAATGGTTCATAAATATCCACATTTGTTTCTATGCATGTGCCATGCTAAAATACACCCATATTGGTGGCCTGTTGCCATCAATGAAACCTGCATGCTTCTGTAATGGCCACACTGCTGTTCCATATATGCATGTGTACTGCTTGCTCTGCAACTGTGTTAAATCTGTTGTTTTGGGTTAATGGGAATACCTATGCATGCTGTTATAACTAATCCTGAAAGCTGTTGACTGTTACTAACCCATATCTGTCATAAACCTGCGACAACACAGCTCATATGGGAAGGCCGGTCCCAGTGAACCCACCTGTCCCACCTCAGCTGGCCATGGCACCGGGCACCAGCACATCCGGGGCCCAGCCTGGGACCTCCTCCTCCTCTGTGGGCCCTGAGCCACCTTTGGGTGGAACCGCTGCAGGGGATGCGGCTCGCCCCCCCTTGGAGTGGGCGTGGAGGGGAACCTGTCACCTGTCAACAGGTCCGGGCTGTGGTGCATAGGGAGCTTGATCTGGAGTATCGAGAGCAGCTACGCCAGCTTGAGGGCCGAGTGGCGCTATTAGAGGGTAAGCCTGCCCCTCCTACACAGCCCCCAGCACAGCCACCTTTGGGGCCGTGAAGGAGCAGTGGTGACTGCCCATGGGTGGGGACCTCAGTCCCACTGTTTCCAGTTGGGGGCTCATGGGCTTGCGACTTCTAAACACCCCTCCCCGTCCAGGGTGTTTACCCCCCACATGTCATATACCGGCCCTGTATGCGTCTTATGTGTCTTATCTGTTAACCTACCCAACCTACCTCCCCAAATATACCTACTACCCCTCCCCAACATCCCACTCTTACCTGAAAAAAAGGGCAATCTGTTCCCACAAAAAAAGCTCGCCCCATACATAGCTGTCTATTTTGCACACGTGTCCACTGGACACGTAATCTGGTCTAATTTGCATCACAATGAATATATGTTGTCCTCACCCCTCTCCCAGGGGTTTGAGGGTCCAAATGTACCTTCAAATTTACTGTATATGCACAGCTGTTTCTGTAGAAGAAATAGGCAGCTATGGGCCTTTCCTATACCCTTCCTGCACATGCCTAGTTATTTTCCTTGCTGTCTTTCCCTCTTTGTGCCCCTTTTTTCACCACTTTCTTATCAACCCCTTTTTCTTTTCTTTTAAAGAAATTAGCTCGGTGGGTAAGCGGCAGTAAGCACTTTTAAGCAGCAGTAAGTGGGTTTGAGTGGGTTTGTGCGGGGGGTGAGCTATGCCTACAGATGTTGAGCAATTCAGAAGATAACTGGCTGTAAGAAAACATAAGCAGAGGTTGGCAGTGCTTACCGGCACGCAAACTCGCACAAACCCTCTTAAAACTGCTTAAAAGTGCCTTAATCACTCTGTATCCAACGTCCCTTGTTCTGCACAGCAATAAAAACAAACTGCCTCTCCAAGTCTTGAACCCAGGACCCTACACTCCATACACAAAATGATTTGCCACTAAACCATGCCAGATATACATAACTTGATGTTTTCACAAACATATCATCCAGCACAATCAGTCAACAGTACAGGAAATGTATTAATATCATACCACGCAACCTGTTAATGCAAGTCTGGACCAAGTATGCCACACGTGAGTACAAATAGGGATATATGTCGACTAATGCTCTTATACATTTAAAATGCTGCTAGTTACACCGTTATATGTATTAGAACATATATGTAGAAGGAGATGAAGTCTGAAACACAAAAGTGTTGGCACTAGTTACTGACTTCAGTGGTGCGATCATCCATGACAATTGCCAAGAGAATGAGGAACTGGCCAAAATATGAGCGGAACATGCATGGACATATGGACAGATATATATCAGTACATGTAGACAGACAGCTATATGTAGATATATATATTTATGTATGACTCATAAATAATCATATAACATCAATTGTATATAGATACATACATATGTTCATATGTATGTATATATATATATGTGTGTGTGTGTGTGTGTGTGTGTGTGTGTGTGTGTGTGTGTGTGTATATATATATATATATATATATATACACACAGATGTATTTATGTATATATATATATATATATATATATATATATATATATATATATATATATATATATATATATATATATATAGGTACATACAACTATACACAGACAAAAGGTATCAGTAGCCATACATATATAGAAGTAGTGTGGAAGTACTGGGTGCAAAGTATATCCCTCAGCCACAAACCCTTTAACTGCCACCTGTGAAATGTGTAGTGTGGCAACCATTCCCACAAATGAGAATACTGACATTAAACATATACCCACCCACAATTCAAAGGACATGACACGACACACAGGTATGCATACACAGATAACCTTTATTCGTGTACTATACAATAATGTATGCCAATACTTAAACCACATAAGGTTTGAAATATGGAATCAGTGATGAATGCAAGGCCCACACAAAACAGTAGATGCAAGCAATGTGTATATATACCATACTATGCTGTCCAGGCTAAGACGTTCAATTAGTACAACAGTTGAAACAGGATTTGCCTTCAAGGTACGTAACAATCAACAATTACAGATGTAGTACAGCAGCCTCCAATTACACCCTGTAGTCAAGCCCTAGGGGGAAAAGTAGCACTTGTGTTAATGTCACAGTATCTTGTACATTACATTGCTTAACCTAACATCTCACACTGAATGACCCTCGTCTTAACAGTTATAACCCTGAAAAGGTGTCATAGCCTAGGTTAATGGCATTGAACCTCCCCCCCTATAAAAGGCTGTACAAGGGCAAGGAACACTGTGTACCACACACTTAACCTCTGGAATGTACAAGGGCACATATGTGTTCTCCAGCTGTTGACCCCATATATATGGACTTGGCCCAACAGTTGATGTGGGAGTCTATGACATGACTGGGATGATAGCAGTAGTGCTAGTGGTAAATAATGATAGGCCATTACCTAACAACCCCTTTCTGTATCACAGCAGGACAAAGACTGGCATATATGTGGAGGACAGAGGCAGGAACATAGGGCCACATTTGCATTATTGCTGTTACACACCCTGGAAATTGCTAGTGTTACAGGATTCGTTGCAGTATACCCTTATGCAGGAATACGACATTGAAAGAGAAATGTATGTAGCCATGTACTGATAGCACTCAACAGACAGAATGCCACTGATATATCTGGGACAATACCTGTGTGGTGCACAGACAAAACCTAACAGCCAGTCCCACTGGTATCATATGGATAGGCCCACAGTTGAGAGCTATGCAGACAGACAACATTCCATGAAAAAGTACCATGTACACAGAAACCCTGTAAGACCAGCAAGATACAATGCGCACAACAACACTACTCACACTGTCTGTAGGTCTGGAAACTTACTCAAATATGAATTTGGCCTGTACTGCAGGTTCTGCTGTTAGAGGTATTGCTACCTACTGTCTATAACACTGATGTCCACACACAGGAAGGATGTCATCCATACTGGAAAGGTGAATGGACAACGCCCACAGAAGTCAGCAATTTAAAGTACAGGGTTGCCATGACAGTGGTTATCTGAAGTACTACACAGCAGGCTGCATGCAATTAGCAACTGGTGGACACTGACTGGTGCAGAGGCCACCACCTGATCATGTGCAATACCAACAAAAACATGCTGCAATCTAGTCAAACCAGCTCAATCACTCTACTGGAGAGACTGAGAGAGAGTGAGAGAGAAAGAAAAAGAAAAAAAAAAGCAACTTTAATAAAAGTAACAAAGCTCAGGGTTGTGGTAAAGTGGAAAAAACATAAAAGGTATGTGAAACAGATATGCATTTACTTGCATGTAGTATATAGCATAGAATAATAGGATGTGTAATGTGAAAGGATGTATATGTGCCATCAGTACTTGTTCCTGTAATGATGTTCTGCTCAACAACTGCTCTGGACAATAGTGTCATGATATCTGTGTTCTGTACATTACTGTGGCCAACGGCTGGTGGGGGTATTAATACTGCCATAATAGACGCATCGGTGTGAGACCACACCACCTGCAGGACAGTCATGTTAAAGTGTAGCATAGCATGTCCAACTGCCATAGCAGTATAATATGCCTATCTAAAATCTGTCACCATATATGCCCCCCTAATGTTAGTCTGTGTTCACATGTGACACCTGTCTGTGTTGCAGCAGGGTAGAATAGTTCAGCTGTAAAGTAAAGAGAGTTATAAGAGTGTGGACCAGATGTTTGTATGCACCCCACATACAGATACATATATGTGCGATACATATTCACAGTTGTGTATGTCTACAGAACCTCGGACAGTTATACATATATATATATATATATATATATATATATATATATATATATAGGAATATAAACAACACAATGATATCTACACATATATGCACATGTGTATATATACATATGTGTATATATATATATATATATATATACACATATATATATATGTAAACATACATAGATAGATAGATAGATATATGTGTGTGTGTGTGTGTGTGTGTGTGTGTGTGTGTGTGTGTAGCACATACCCCATGTCTCTGTGGAGCTCCCTATGCACAAGACCCTGGACCTAACTGGGTGGCAGACATATGTTTGTGTGTGCTCCATGGCGGGGACACCATCCCCTGAGGTGGTTCCACATTAAGGTAGTGCCGGAACAGTAGATAATGATGTTCCATGGTGGGTCATGGATGTGATGTGGACTGGTAACATGTGCACATTCGGTGGGAGTAGTGTTTCTGCTGGCAAATAACCCCTACACATACAGTTGTGTAACTGTTATGGAACATATGTGGGTTGTAATAGTCCACAAAATCCCAGAACATGTCCAACGGCATGCATAGATATCCCCATTAACACAGAATGGCAGATGTGTAGCAATCACATAGCAAGCATACCACATGCATATGTGGAAACATAGTGGCAGTGACAATGGCATGCAGGTGAAATACTCCGTAACAGCCCAGCAACTCTAGTGTCCCCACAGGGGCATGTCTATAAACACATAGCAGAAAGTGTTGTACAATACAATGTATGTCCCAATGGTACATATACCGGAGATATACCACTTGCATTGTGTGAACATTAAGTTGGAGCTGATATGGTGGCTGGAGACTGATATGTGTATTGTATTATGTTAAACGTGCCATATGAGTTGCTCAGACATATTTCCATCTTTATGTCTTTCAGGGAGCATGGCGCACCTGAGGAATCCCACCTACAGTACCACTGAGGATGACATAATACTCACCAGCATCATCCAGAACTACCAGCTGCTTTTCTCACGGACAAGCCAGGACCAGCATGAGCGAACAGCCATGTGGAACAATGTGGTCCGCAGGGTGAATGAGGTGGGGATGCACAGCCGTACGTATGAGCAGGTCCGCCATCATTGTAGTGACGTGCTTTGCCATGTATGTCACCGTGCCGCTGCCATGCAAGGTGACCACCTTGCAACAGTGGGGGGCCATAACATCCATCCCCCCCTCACCAGAATGGAGGAGCTGCTCATGAGCCTGGTAGCACCTGCCCGCCCAGAAGAGCTGCAGACATATACAGTCATGGAGGTGGGTGCTACACACACACCAGACATGGAGCATGCAGGTAAGGTTCCAGGGCATATCAGTAGACCACTGTTGTGTATGCATCTGTACAGCTAGATCATGCACATGTGAGATGTGGAGTCTGTTGCTGTGCAGTACTGATAAGTAGTAATGCATAATCTGTAGTACTGTGGACTTCAGCTGTTGTTTTACTGTAATATTGCAGCCACCCATTAGCAATACCACAGCTGTGGCCACTGACATCAACTCTATCTCATCTCAATGTAGGTACTTCTGGGATACCAGCAAGGCAGCGGCCAGATGCCGGTGAGTATGGTTTAAGGTTATGCTTGGCAATTCACTGTACATGTCATAGCTAATGTGTAGGCCATGTACACATCTAACACACCTACCCATAATGCATGCTGTACATGTTCACTGACAGAGCACACACCTCACTAATGGGAGCCTCAAACACATGCAATACACAGACCATCTCACACATCTGTGGCTACAGTCCAGTGCACATTGCCCAGGCACAGCTGACATCTGTCTAACATATACAGCTATGTCATACACAGAGCAGTTGAACATGCTACACATAAAGACTTCCACTTCCTCTGCAAACACACGCTCCAGGGTCCTAAACCTCATCAACACATTACACAGAACATACTGTAGGGATAGGGCCCTTTCCTGGGGAATCCCCACACTCTGGAGTGGACTACCCATTCATGTCTGGCAATGCTACTCATTGGCCCTCTTCACAAAAAAATTTGACAACTGGATGGGAAATGGGGAATTCACCCTCTGTAGTACGTCTGTGCCACAGCCTGACAGTGGCACAGGGGAATAACAGTATTGGGTGGTGCATGGCTGGGAACCCCTGTGGCTAGGCTTATGTAGGCCCCAGGACCAATAGGCCAGTGCTCATCTATGAACCTATGTGTACCACAGGCAACATCAGCCAGGGCTCAATAATGGTCAGTAATGGTCTCTACACTCACCATAGGTACAGTAAATTGTGTCTGTGGTCGGTCTAATGGTAGTCTATCACTCATACATGCACCACTGATGATGACATCTGTGAATACACATCAGGCATTTACTAAACACGTGTCCACATGTAATCCAGAAACATAGAGAGATTGTGAGCAGCAGCAGAAACACAACTGACACACAGATACACATCCTGCAATGGTGTGTACACCTGTGAGGTATGGTGCACAGTACATGCCAGGGTGCTGAACAGATGCACAGCAATTCTGTGGATATGGGTGCAGTGTGTTCCAGGGGGAGGGCCATCACCTACAAACGGAAGCCATGCATCACAGCCATGTATAATGTTAGTAACGGGGATTGACTACAGTTGCACTGCATGCTGTTGAGCACCACATGTCCTGCATGCTGACATGTGTGTAATTACAGGTTTGTGTGTTATAATGTACTGCACCATAACCTGCTATTGTGTGTGTTATGGGGCTGCTGGAGCTGTCTGTAAGTGCTGTCTGGGTGAGTGTATGGGTTGCCATGTATGTCGACTGCATGTGTGTATGTGTATGTGGCCATGTCTGCACACACACACACACGTGTGTGTGTGTGTGTGTGTGTGTGTGTGTGTGTGTGTGTGTGTGTGTGTGTGTATGTACTGTTTAGCAGTGATGTACAGGTCTTACAGTCTGTTCCTTGTTTTCTCCTCACAGGTGGTGAGGTGGGGCTGGGTCCCTCCCGCAGGGAATCTGATGTCACTGATACAGACAGTGACCATGAGGATAGGTGTGTTGAGGCACAGGCAGCGTCGTCGGGCTGCTGCTGGGCCACCAATTGACATCCCACAATTATCCACTCCATCCACCACAGTCACACTGCCTCTACATACCTCATCACCGTTGGCCTTAGCTGAGGGACAGTCTATGGTTGGCATTGGCCAGGATAGTGTGGTATCTATGGCACGTGTGTCAGGACACAGCAGCCATAGCCAGATGTCTGGCGGGGTATCACATAGGCAGATGTTCAGGGGTCCTCATCGGAGCACTGCTGGTCATCATGCCCCTGGCAGACGTGCCACATCTAATTCAACCACACGCATGTTCCAGGCTGTCATGGAGGCACAGGCACGAATGGAACGGTACACTAGACAGGGTCTAAGGGTGCAGAGGGCTCATCACACCTCTGTAACTGACAGCATCCGTGAACTAGCAGGTGCCATCCATAATTACACCGAGGTCATGGATAGACGGTGGGTTGAGACATTGGATCTCATCCACAATGTCATGTCCATGCATCAGGACAGGGCAGGATGGTTGCAACGGCCACATGGACATATGCCAGCAACACCAGCAGCTGGAGGTCACCGTGGACATCCCATCAGTCACAGCCGCTCTTGTAGTGGCAGTACCAGCTCCAGCACTGTGGAGGGGTGCTGTCCACAGACTGTCATAGCAGACCACATACACATGGCCCTGGCCAGTCCCAGGAGGGACCTGGATCCAGTGGACATCTGTCAACCTCGGGGGACAGTACTCGATCTGGCTTTGTACCTGATACTGCCTGTAGCACCCCTGCCTGGCACAGGTCCCGTGTCCGTGGCCGGAGATGGTGAACTGCAAACCCTGCCAGGTACAGTCTGCAGCTGTCTCACAAATGCCCGTATAGGGCAGCCACATGGTGGAACTGTGTGCATGCAGACACACACACATAAACAACAAACCTAGGGCAACCACATACCTGCACACATGACATCACCATTGGCCCATAACTGTACTCAGCCCCCACACACACACACACACACACACACACACACACACACACACACACATGTTGTCAATTTTATGGCTCAGCCTAGGCCTCTGGCAAACCAACAACACACCCTGTGCATATGATGATACCTGTGCTACTTGCTGACATCCATAACATTGATGGAGGGACAGGCTAATATGGTGCTGATGCAAAGGGTGATTGTACAACAGTATAGCAATGGAATGCTGTTTAACATGTTGTCAGCTGTAAAGTGTAATGCTAATATCTTGGAAAGTGTAGCTGTGCAGCTATGATGCATCATAGCTGTAATTAGCAATGTCGTATTGTTGTCAACATTATCTATTCTGATTGTGTTGTGTTTGTCCATGTGCCACATGGCTGATGGGTATTGTGGTGTCAGCAGGCCTTTTACAGTGGACACCAGTAAGTGTAGTGGGTGGCACACATGACATGGCTCGGTACAACACACAGAGCCTTTGGTTTGAATGCAGTACAGGTTCAAGACTGTACATATGGAGGTATGTCCCAATGCAGGTAACACATCTGTTGCCCATGTAATCCCACAAAGACAAGATAGGCACAACCACACATTGCTTTATATGCAGTCTGCAATGTGGATGACATTGAACATGCTAAGAGCAGGGTGTATGTCCCTTTCCCCACTCTACTGTGATCCTCACCTCAGTAACATGAGTGTGCCAATGCTGATGGCATAGCCCTACTCTTAGGAGGGTGTGAGGCACTCAACTACTGTGAATGGTGTAAACAACAACAAACAGCCTGATTACATACACTGTACAGTATTACAGACAGCTGTGTGAAGGGATAGACGCAACAGTAACTGCAAAGATGGTGGATGTGTCCACAACAGCCACACCCAGTGAGTTATAGCAACCCCAGTAGTGCCAAACACCTCTACAGTGTGGAGGAGGGTATTAACACATCTATGACCTGTGAAGGACTGTATGTCCACCGGATGGCACCTGTGGAGTGTTGGCATTTGCCAAGCAGTCCTGGTGGAAACATATTCTGTGAACGGAGTTAGATCCCTTAACATCTACACACATTCCTACATGTGGGATGGTGTACGAAAGCCTGCTATGATCTACATAGGCATTGTGCACCTCCTAACCCTCATCTACACCTGTCATGATTGCGTCAAGGAGGTATACCAGGTTCAGTTGTATTCTCTGCCTTTTACAAGTCAAACATTGACGGGGTCCTGTGTGTTAAGATTACCAGTGACATTGGCCATGGGTTCATTGTCGATATGTTCCATGTCCCTGCAGAACAGGGTCATCAGGCTACTGAGTGGTAGTTCCCAGCTGACATGGTGGATTTGTGGTTGTCCTTGCCAACATTGGTAAATCCATTGTCAGGTGTAGGCCTATTGGATCGTATGAGGGATCCCAGCTACTTAGTGTACCTGCCCAAGGGGTTCCCCCAAGCATGACACTTCACTTGACTGTGCATGATATGTTATTATGCCAGCCTGACATCCTACAGGTGGGATGGAGTACTGTTAACATGTACCGCCCTTGTTGGGTACAGTCCTGGTTATGGGATCTGCTAAGGTTGGTAGTGTATTGCAGGCCAGACGTGTTTGGCTGTGGGGAGAGGATACCTATCCTTCTCAGATGTATGTTGCTTGGGTCTCTCAAACCCATCAATGGTGCATGTGGACATATATGTTGTGGTTATGTTCCCAGTTTCATCTACAGATGTATGCCCATATATATCTATATAGATATATATATGTTTGCCTTTGAAAGGGAGACAATCATTTCTTCGAACGGCCCTTTCTGCAATCCGAAAGGATGAATTTGGCATTTCTAATTGCACCACAGTTCAAAATACAGCAAATCTAAAGGCAGCTTCGCTGATTCTCGAACTGCAAGTTGGAATACATATTGTAATGCAGGGGGGCAAGCCCCCCTGCACCCCCCGTCTGGGGTCTGGGCCCCCCACAACCCCCCTACTGTGATATACTAACTCCGAGTTCACACTACAGTGGGGATAGGCATATATTCCCCATCCCCACTATAGTGCCATCCGCACCCAAATTGTCAAATCAGCAATGAGCGAATGCATAGTGACATTCGCTCAATGTACATTTGATGCATTAATTGCAAGATTGTGCAATGTTGCAAACATACATTCGGCCTTCCAGCTTTCGGAGACATGAAATTTCTCCCTTTGAAAGGTGAACCATATATATGCTTACATATATGCATTTTTAGTGCTGTATATATGTGAACATATGGATATATATATATATATATATATATATATATATATATATATATATATATATATATATATATGGTTATAGATGTTTGCGTATCTATATATACATGTATATATTGGCATATATATATATATATATATATATATATATATATATATATATATATATTATATATGTATATATTTCTATAGCTATATCTACATATATAGATATGCTATATCCATTTAAAAATGAATATAAATACACACATAAATACATCTGCATGGTGGAATACATTACCTGTAGTGTTGTATACCTGGGCTGGATGATATGTATGTAAAAACATCATAATTATGCATATCTGCCATGGCTGAGTGGTAAAGTACTTTGTGTATGGTGTGCAGGGGCCTGGTTTGGAGCCTTGCAGGAGCTGTTTATTTTGTTGCCTGGTAGAATACAGCCCATTGGATACAGAGTGAATAAGACAATTTAAAGCAGTTGTAAGCGGGTTTGAGCGGGTTTGTGAGACGGTAAGCAATGCTAACCTCTGGTTACGTTATCATACACTCAGCTTCTAAATTGCTTAACCTGTGTAGGCAGTGCTTAGCTCTGTGCAAACCTGCAAACCCGCGCAAACCTGCTTACAACTGCTTTAAAGTGCCTTAATCACTCTGTATCCAACGGCCTGTGTTCTGCCCAGCAACAAAATAAACAGCTCTTGCAAGGCTCAAACCAAGGACCCTGCACACCCTAGACAAAGTGATGTACCACTAAGCCATGACAGATACATAGAAATTATTTTTTTTCAGAAACATATCATCCAGTCCTGTCATGCAACAGTACAGAGAATGTATACCAACATCTAGATGTCTGTGTGTAACTATATTAGAATCTTAATAGATAGAACATATCCATACATGTATATATATATATATATATATATATATATATATATATGTGTGTATATATATATATATATATATATATATAAATATGTATTTTGTTTTACTAACTCTATGTACATATATGTCACTAAATATGCACATATATACATGCATATGCCTAAATTGACACACATATGTGTCGACATCTATGTTGTCTACATATACACAGCACGTTACATATGTGTATGCAGATATATATTTATGTAGGTATATACGGACAAAGTTATATATCTGTTAGCAGATATATATATTTATATAGGTATATATGGCCTTACAGCTGTAGATAGCAATTGCAGATTAACAAATACACATATGTCCACATGCACCGTTAATGGGGTTGAGAGGCCCCACACACTATACGTCTTGTACGAATAGGCATCCCCCCACAGCCAAACACATGCGCCCTGCAATACACTACGAAGTACAGTCTGCCTCCCATAGGACATATAATATGTGGAAGCCATCAACATCCCCAGGATACAGATACACAGACACAGATATGCAGATATACATGCATATATATATATATATATATATATATATATATATATATATATATATTTATACTTGTGAATACACATACACACGCAGATATATGTACAGGAAGATACATATGTAGAAGGTGCACACAATATGGAACAGCCACTGTGCCTGCAGTTAACACCTGAACAACTGGACACTGTATGGGCCACACATACTAATTTCAATTGTTGCCTGCAACATATACCCATAGAAAGGTCATAGGAAAGACAACGCACACAGGTTTGCAGAAATGGGAATCATTTTATTGTGTACTATAACAGTTCTATATGCTATGTCATATAGCTGTTCAGTTTCAGCCAACCATATAAACAGAGTACTGCAACTGTGAAACAGTTACACTAATACAGTAGTCTGGAAAGGTTCACAACTGTTGCTGTCCAGTCCAAGCCCTTCAAAATATACAATACTAAAGACAGACTGAGCCACTGGATACCACATGATCAAAAGTACTTACTGCAGGTGTGTAGTTCAGCAGCCTCTATCTACACTCTGTGCAAACTCCGAAGGAGATAAAGACGTTTTGTGATCAAATGGGTTGTAACCAGTACATAACAAGGCATAACAAACAGAACAGTCTGTATGGCAGGAGGCAGTAGGCTTACAGTACCCCAATTCATGTAAGTAATGCCAATATAGGTGATGTATACGGTATTGTACATCCAGATACCTTGTGGCAGCTCACCCCTGATACCCCCACATTTTGTAACAGCCTAGGTCATTTATGGTGCTCCCCACCTAGACTCAATAATGCAGGCCCATATACCACTGTTACATACACTGGCCTCTGTAGTGCATAAGGGCACACATGTGATGTGTAGGTGGCGCCCACACATATATGGCCCCAGTCCCACTGTATGTGTGGGGGATACAACAGCAGTGGACTAATGGCAGCAATGGCAGTGTGATATACTCACAGCCCACTACAGAACAACCCCCAAAAGCATGACATATGTGCAAAGCTTGGTATGTAGATGGGGGACAGAGGCTGGAACACAGGCACATATGTGGAACACAGTTGCCATACACTAAGCAAGGTGCTGGTGTTACAGGATAGTCTGCAACATACCCTTAGTCAGAGAATTGAGGTTAGAAATAGAAATGGATGTAGCCATGTACTGATAGCATGCAACACACACACTGCCAGTGTAATATCTGACACAGGACCTGTGTGGTGGACGGACAACACATCATAGGCATACCTCTCTCCAGCAAGAGGATAGGCCCACAGTAGTAAGCTATGCAGACAGACTGCATTCCAAGGTACACTAGTATGTACACACACACCCTGTAACACCAGTACTATGCAAAGCATAACACAACTCTACTTTCAGTCTTGTCTGTAGTTCCTGATCCTCCTACAAATATGTGGCCGCTCTAAGTGTGCAAGTTCTCCTGTAAGAGGTATTGCTACCTGCTTGTCTGTAACAATGATGCCCACACATAGGAAGGATGTCCATCACACAGGAAATGTAAAGGGACCACGCCCACCGCCCACATGCTGTAAGGATTTATAGTGGGTAGTTGCCATGACAGTGGTAATTGGAAGTAGTACACATGTGCAATTATATATATATGGCTATCTGGATAAATATTTGTACATATATTTCCACCATATGTCCTGGACATGGAGTGTAGCCCTACCCCAGCCCCTATAGTCCCAAAGTCGTAGTGCAAGGGGATGTCAGGTATGTATAGCAGGTATATTACTAGACTGTTGCTACTGTCATTGGGATTGTCTTCACAGACATGGTGTGTGTGGAAGGTGACATCTGCTTATAACATGTGTGCCATTGGCTGCTGACTGACATCCTAAGGAAATCATTGTAAAGTAGTGCTGCTAGCATGCAATGCCCCTGTGTAGTACAGCAGAGATATTGGCCACATTATGTGGACCTTTGGACACACCCTGTACAGTCCAGAGGTATACACATAATCCCTTAATGCACAACATGTATACCAGGTCTGACAATATGGATGTAGACAGCCGTGTAGATGGGTATAACACATACTGACTGGTATACATTTGGCACCATAGGTGTTGGATTCACACACTCCTGTCTGGCCTGATACATAATGACTGCTGGTACAGGGGTGCCATGGACACATACTACCCACTAGATATTGCCATACACCTGTACAGCATCCCACTGCTCTGTCTGACATACATGGCTTTTAAGGGAGGACGGGCAGCTGTACATCTGGCAAGTATCTCCACATGACATCCCACTGGTTAAGTACACTAAGCTGCTAGGCATGTAACAATGCACTGTGCAGGCTAGAGGCAGACTGGCTCAACACTGGCCTACAACTCGTATGGGGAATGCACATGTACCTGCATATATAGCAGGCTCAGCAGCCATGTCACAGCACAGGGTAAGATACACCTGTGTGACAGTGCATAACCACAACCAATGTGAACACAGCCACAGCCACATATGGTAAGCTAGAGTAATATTACATTATATGTGCTGTCTGCCCTATACCATCCTCATATGTGCCACTCACAGACTGACCCTACATATACTGGGCTGCTACACGGTTTGATCTGATGGCTGTCTGTGGTATCTGATGCGTGTGTATGGCCCTACAAACGTGTATGGCAAAACGGTACCATACAGTGGGGTAGCATATAACATCTGATAGAAGGGGAGCTAGAACAATAACATCTACCACAGTCTGTACACAGGCTAAAGCACATATTAACAATACACACACTGCCGACATTCACCATCACTACACAGACCTCAGTACTGTACAGACATCCTCAGAATGTCCAGCTTATGTCATGAAATATAACCCCTACTGTACATGACATGTGTAGCAATCTGATATATCACTGGCTTGTTATCGGATATGATGACACTATTTATAGTGTACAGCACATATGCAGCACTTCATGCACGCCATATGTACAGAGGTTGACAGAGGTGTGGCTGACAGCACATACACAGGGCCAGTATAGACATGTTGCTGTGATAAACTCATATATTTTCCATTGTAATGGGGTTTGTTGCAACATATGTCCTATGAGGGATATGACGTCAGTAACTGTCACGGCCTTCACTATCTACAGACTGCAATCCTCACACTACCTTCTGCATTCCACAGATAGATGCACTGTGGCTAACACATAAAACCAAAGGCAGAACACTGCCCAGTCTGCAGATGACCCTGCAGATGAGGATTCCTCATATACATGGAACTGACATGGCAGGTATTGCGACATGTACAACAGGCCTATCCAGACAAACACTGTTAAACCAATGTTACTCTAAATGCAGTATAGCAGCAGTTACAGTCTGGAGTCAGGTCAGGCACATCCCCCTCCTATTTGTTTCCCTCTTTCCACAGTGTATGTTGTTAGAGGTAAATCTCCAATCCATCTGAGATGCTGTTTGCCAAACAACAGATCTAGTTCTTACTCACAGTGACTGAAAAGGGCCAACACCACCATGATGTTCCTAGGTAATGGAGTGTGTTTCCATGCACTTGGCAATGGGAATATTACCACAGCTGTTCCACATGCAATCAGCTAGGGGAGGGCTGCAATTTTTGCAGAGGCCATCAGCTGATCATGAGCATCACTTAAAATACACATGCTGCTGTCTAAGCAAGGCAGGTGTGGGTCTCCACATCCACCAGAGAAGGAGTGGGGTAGGCAGACAGAGGCAAATACATGTCAGGGAGGGATGGGAGAGTAAAACTGAAGCATGTTTATGTCACACACCTACCAGCACAGGGTATCAAACCCCTGACAACTATGTAGTGTTATCACAGTTCAGTGCAGTTATTGGATGCACCACATGGGCCACATGATATGGAGCACTCAGAATATATATGTGATGGTGAGTGACATCTGCAACAGGGATACAGTAGATATACTGTAGGTGACGTATACGTCCCTGTCTGCATGAACAGGTGCCAGCATCAACACAGTCACACTCACACAGGGACACACACACATTGGCACACTTGGCAGGACCAGGAGTGCAACTCATCACTAGTAGGAATGCCACAATACATCAATGCACCACACGGGTCATACAGAGGTCGTATGGGCAAAGAGTATGAGGAGGTGTCAGACATCAGACAGCATGCTTCAGTATGTCCTGGGGGGTTGTAGTTAGTGTGGATGTGGACATACGCACCATACAACACACATACACGAACACACAGGGTGCCAGGTCTGACATGCATGGGTGCATGTCTGCATGGGTGTGTGGTGGTCAACTGTGCCAGCAGGCTGTACAAGGGTAGGTGATGGGTATACCCTGGCATCAGGCCACATGATAATGGTCTGCATTGTGGTTCAGGCCTGCAGTTTTTGCATTTTCCCTCCCAGATGGGTATTGCATCCCCCATCCAGTCACCTGGGTGACTACTGTGTGTGGCCAATGCTGTACATCACATGCCATGTATGTGTTCCTTAGTCCATGACATGGATGGTGTCTGGGATGTGCACACCTCCCACATGCATGTACAGTGACATGTGGAACTGTACCTGGGGTGACTGGCCCATGTTGTGAACACAGATTATCATCAGATGTGCCAGTCTTGCCCACCTGTGGCAGAACTGGTAATGGTCAGCAGGTTTACCCTGCACCTACATTGATAACATGCTAACAGCATTCCCTGATGTCAGTGTCATCTGTCCATACAGGGCATGTTGTCAGGCTTGGTATGTCCATTGTGAGTCACATGTGAAGGCACCCCAGGTGGTGCAGGTTTCCATTGGGGAACTTGGTGGAGGTGCACTGTCTGCATGTACATGCATATTGGACAGATGGGCAGGGTGACATGGCCTTTGTAGCCCACTGCTATCACTGCATCATTACTATCAGTAGCCAATATGCAGTGTACTACCCACATATTGACTGTTGCCTAGGCATGTGTGTGCATATGACACATGAGTTGAGTGTCTGCTCTGGGTAATAGTGGGGTTGCTGTGATTGGCTGGCCTTGATGTCACCTGTATGGGTATGGCTTTGCACCCCAGCCTCTCAGCTAATTTACAACTGTTATCCCTGTATTGTTGACATTGTAATATATAGTAGGGGCACCATAAAAGAAATAAGCAAAACCCCCTCCACATTGCCCACACACATCCACAGAAGAGACGAGTTACAAACACACATACACCTGTCATTTCTGGGAGTAGAACCCTTACCTAACTAGTTTATTACTACAGCACTACACAGTTATAGTACGCGCCACAGACATTACTGGAGTCCTTCTTCTCGAAAGGTGTATTTCACAATGAATGACATCAGCTGGATTACCAAAGTAAGGCATTTCAACTGTACTGCGAGTGACTAGGCTAAAATGCATTGCTCCCTACACAGACAGTGAGACACACACAAAACATCCACAACTGACATGTGTGGGTATAGAACCCCTGACGAAAACAGGAAACTGACAGGAGAACTTCACTCAAGACCACAAAACTACAGGGATCAGTACTCCATTTAAAAACAATGGTTTTATTCACGTATAGTAAAGCACTTTTCGTCTCACCTATTAGTGAGACTTCCTCAGACAAAGAAAAAATGTATTCACACACATTTAAACTTTGTTCAATTATTACGTAATCAACTCCGCAGCCTGTCCCAAACTAACATCCACCACACTCCCAATAGGTAACTGTTTCAGACTAGAAGGTAGAAAATATATGTAAAAATGAAAATGAACATAAAAATACATAAAAATACATGTAAACAATTATAAATACTTCATACACCCAAATTATGACTTTTTAAAATTTATTAAAAACCTATTTGTTCTAACATCTAATACACCCTAAAATCAGCATGTGTATAACCACCATGTTGTAACTTCAACATGCTTGGCGGAAACACCTCCTTGTGCCTAAATTTAAAGTTTAAAACGTACCTAAAAAGGTTCCTTAAAAGGTGTACTGTAGGAGTATGTGTATGTACCGTGAAGTATACTATGTTAAGGATGGAAATAACAAAATAAACAAGATTGAGCTGACTAATCCCATAGTGCTATTTTTACTCAAATTTCTAAACCTAACTTAAGTGGGCCCACTCTATAAGTGGATACAATTCATCTAGCAAGGCTTTTTAATTTAAGAATGCAAGATATCGAATAATTTTCATTCAGTCCAGGGGGATAACAAGCTCTAGTACAGAGTTGCCATACCAATTCTAGTCTCTCCAGTAATAATGAAAATGGACCACCTCTCACATCAGGAAAAATGCTATCAATAGCTCTAAATTTAATGGAGTGCATAGGATTAGAACCCACATGTCTCGCCAGTGCGTTATCTTGTTTACATGTCTTAATGCTGTAAAGATGTTCATACACCCTTTCTTTTAATTTTCTATCGGTTTTCCTGATGTAAAAAGCTAGACACATCTGGCATTGAGACAGATATAATACACCTTTAGAATTACAATCAAACTTATAGTTTAACTTGTAAGAAAACCCTCTAATAGAGAAGCCAGAACCTACTTCCATATAAGGACAGTAGGAACACACAACATTTCACCATCGCTCTCTTTTTCCTACCTATACCGTCTCCTTTATTACATTGTAAAAGTTTTTTTAAATTTCGTCCTCATTTAAAAAACACTTGTGGAGGATCTTTTAACTTTAGGTGCAAAGCGTTATCGGAAATAATTAAGTCCCAATTTTTATTAATTATTCCCATAATGTCATATCCACTAGTACTAAAAGTGGTAATGAAGCTAATCACCCCTTTAAACCTACCGTTATGGTTGTTACCTATCTGGTTGGGGTCAAGGGGTCCATCATTAGTTAAAGTCCTTAGAATAGGTTGATACACACCCCTACTTCTCTTATTTTGAACCTCGTGAATTAATTCCCTCACCATTAAGGCAGGATAGCCTCTTCTTAGGAACATAGTTTCCAGTCTGTCACATTCTGCTATAAATTCCCCATATTTTGATACCATATGTGTTGCCCTTACTAGTTGGCCCTTAACTACAGAGCGCTTTTGAAGGAAGGGATGACAACTGCTAAAATGAAGCATAGCATTCGAATAAGTCTCTTTCCTGTAAATTCAGGCTGTATAACAATTATCAAAATGATCTTTTTGTAAGTCCACATCTAAATAAGCTATCCTATCAATATTAAATGTGTATGTAAATCTCAAAAACCCTGTTGTATTGTTAAGGTATGATACTAGCTGAATGGCCTCCTGTTCACTCCCTTCTATCAACATAAAAATGTCGTCCAAATACCGGGTATAAAAATGTATTTGTCTTGCTATATCAGGAACCTTTTGTATAAATTCCCTTTCCCAGTATGCCATTACTAGGTTGGCAAAGCTGGCCACACAGGGGGAGCCCATTGCTACGCCAACCTTCTGGATGAAAAGCCTGTTATCAAAGGTGATATAATTATTAGACAAGACAATATCCAGTAATTCAGTCAAAAGGGAATTAAGGAGTTGGGAACTCCTAAATCATGTAATAACAGACTAAGCCATTCAGTACTTTCAACATGGGGAATAGATGTGTACAAATCTTTCACGTCTACTATCAAAAAATTCAAGACCTTATTATACTGTAAATTTTGTATACTCCTAAGAAAAGACCAGGAATCTTTACAGATCTGTTGTTGTATTTTTACATATTTTTGTAAAAAATGATCAATATATTTGTCAAGACTACAAGTGATGCTATTTCTAGAATCCACAAGAGGTCTCATGGGTGGATCCGAGACATCTTTGTGGATCTTAGGTATCCCAAACAAGGTAGGAACCCTTGGGGCAGGCATACTAAGGAATTTGTATATATCCGTATCAATCCTAGCTTCTATATACAACTCTTCCAAATTAGAATGTATCCTCCCATAAGCTATATTTAGTTTGTTTTTAGTTGCTTCCTTATACGTGTCAGTTGAAACTATTTTCTCCATTCTCATTAAATAGTCATGCCAGTTCACGATTACCGCCCCACCACCCTTATCGGGTTGCATCACTCTGACTTGTGTCTGTTGAACTAAAGAGAGTGCAAGTTTCTTATCCTTGGTCACATTATTTAACCCATGCTTAATTCCATTTTGTCCACATATATGATTGTAAAAATCCACTTCACATATATGCTCAAATAATGCCAAAGTAGGATGAAGTGGAGGACAAAAAGCACTATGTACATAAAATGTTTTTTCAATCCTATTCACATCCCCAAACAAGTAGTTCAAGTTCAATCTCCTAGTATATAATTTTAAGTCAATAATTGTTTCAGTAGACATAGCTTTACTGCTGGGAATGAAAGTTTGACCTTTGGTCACCAAGTCGGCCAATACTGTATCAACATCAAGACATGAGAAATTAAAGATTTTAAAGTCACTTTGTGTGTTGTATATAAGTTTGCAACCATTTATACGTTCTTCCATTAATTCCTCTGCCATTGGTAACTGTTCGGTGTGTTGTAATATACACGCGGACAATCCTGCCTCAGGTTGTTACCTGAGGCTTGTTTCCGAAAATTTTGTTGACTATTAATGTTATTGGTTTTATTAGTTTGTTGTAAATCCCCTGGTCCTGTCAGGTCTGAGATAGGTCTATCCTGACGAAACACTGTTCCTCATTGAAAATTATTCTGTCATTCCACATTGGCACCACTCCCAAAGTGCGGTTCAAACTGCCGCTCTGAAAATGTTTCCCGTGTACCTACAATCTGGTCCAATACCAAACCAGTCTGAGAAGGTGGGGGTTTTGGATAAGCCGTACCAGTCACGTAGGCTTTCCTATCCCTATTCAGCTTCTTGATTTTAGTATTTTTTAGTTTGGTAATATGCTGATCTATACTTGTCAAGTACCTTTCACACTCGAACATATAGCGGGTAAAGTCAATGTCTTTTCTAATTTTTTCATCCAGTATAGTGGCTACATTCAACATAGCATCAATCATCATTTGGTAGTGCTTACTCATTAGATCCAGTAATTCCAGCCCATCTTTATTGAACAGTTTCAACAGTTCTTCATGAAACATAGACCCTGCTGTTAGGCCATTCGGGTATTGCCATGACCGCAAGCCTTTAGGTACTATACCCTCACTAATACATTCCTTAAAATAAGTAATCTCTAACTGTCATTTCTTATATTTCACTAATATTGCATCCAGATCTTTTACATTGTGTGCAATATCTGAAAGAGAGTTCGGTGAACCTTCAGCCAGGTGTTCCATACAAGTACTATTTGTCGGCTCTGCTAGTGTTGGCCATTCTTGAAGCCAACTACTAACTCCAGATACAGGAATCCCAATAAGCCCAAGGGTTCACTTCAGGGCATTTCTGATTCATTACAAACCTGTTGAATCTCTGTTTGACTATTGTTCATTTCCATAGATGCTCATGTTAAGTAGAATATCTGGTTTCAGCAATACCATCAGTAGAACAGTGAGGTGTAGTACCGATTGATGCTTTAGAATTACTCAGTGGATGGGAGAAAGGCAAATTACCAGTTCTCCATTCATCACTGGGTATAGAACCCCTGACCGAGGTCTGTATGCAGCATGGAGCTATTATAGTTAGAGGACTGTACTGGTATGTCGGGTACTCCATTTCAGTCTGTAGACCTACCTATCGTGCTGGCTAGAGGCATACCAGTGTACTACAGATCTTAGCTTTAACTACCTACATATTAGTTGACTTCCTAGCCTTCACAACTGACACCCAACTGCCTGGCCTGCTGTAGTCTGTCTGTGTAGACCTGGGGTGGAGTTACCCATAGGGCCCATTCAGAGGCATTTGTTTGTGTTTGTCTACACCTATCCTGCTGGCTGTAACTGTTGTTGGGTATGTAACCCCCCCACTGGCATGTGTGAGTCACTTACCTTGTGGGAGTCCCAGTGTTGAAGGTGGTGCTGCAGGGCTGCCTAAGTCGGATGCACATAGAACACTCCCTATACATGGTTGAGCACAGGTAGTGTCATGTTTGTCATCCCTTTTACTGTATGTGTGAGTCGGAGAGAGGTGTCATTCCCTGGGTCCCTACTGTGTCAGTGCATGTGCTATGTGTTGCCTCTTTGCCAAGGCCAGGGCATACTGGGCACGCCTCCTTCTGCCTACTAGGGCAGGCTTAGGTTCTTTCTCCTCCGAGTCACTCTGTGCCTGTGCAGGCCTTAATGGTGGGGGGGGCTGTGTGGCCCTGCCCCATGCTGTTCCTGCTGCAGCTGTTTCCGCAGGATCATATTGTGTAGCACGGCACATACTAGGACAATTTGGGTACATGTAGTTGGTGAGTACTGGAAGGCTCCATCAGATGTGTCCAGGCACCAGAACCGTGAGTTGAGCATCCCAAACACACGCTCTATTATGATTCGTGTTTGTGCGTGTGTCTCATTATGGAGTTCTTGTTCGGTATGTGTGCATTTCTGATGGGTGTCATCAGCCATGGCTCCAGTGCGTATCCAGCATCCCCCACTAGGTGACCGTGTGGGATGTCCCCATTGGCAAATGTCTGGTACAACTGCATCAGATGCCAGATGTGGGAATCGTGGTAGCTTCCAGGGCAGCCAGCACACACACATTCATTATTATGCCCTGGGCATCGCACATGACCTGGCAGTTGATGGAGGGGAAGCCCTTGTGGTTGATGTAGACCCTACCCAGCTCACCAGGTGGTGCTTTAATGCATATGTGCGTGCAGTGTATTGCACCCACTACCTCAGGGTATTCTGCTATTTGGTGGAAGAGACGCATATTGCTGGCCAACGCCTCACGGGTGATGGGGAAATATACATGCTCACCGACATGTGCTGACATGGCATCCAGGAACTGGTGGAGTACCCTGGATGCTGATGCCTGTGAAATCCCCATTATATCCCCAGTTGGCCTTTGGAAAATACCTGTAGCTAGTATTCTTAGGCCTACACATACCTTGGTATCCACTGGGATGGGTTCTCCTCTGTTAGTTCTGTGTGTGAGGTGCTGTAGAAGGTCCCTGTCCACCCTATAGCACTCCACTATCTCCAGCTCATGTAGCCCTTGGTAGGTTACCCTGGGTCTGTACACTCTTTTCCGTCTCCTCACTGTGGGTTGCTCAGCAGCATTCACATCCTCACCACCCTCAGCCTCTTGCACATGCTGGTTTATGATAGGAAAAGCAGCCCCTAAAATTTTTTCTCTTGCTTTCGTTTTGTAAAATTTCCCCATCTGTATACACCGGTGGTACAGAGTTTTTGGGAAAAACAAGGGGGAAAGGTGTTTGCATAAATTATAGTGGTGTGCTGGGCTGGGCTGGGCTGGTCTGCTGCCTGTGTAATTGGCTGATTCTGATACATTTCACCTGTCAGCTAAGCCAGTTCTCCTTGATTACCTTCCTACTGCTGTTTTCCCTTCCCATTGCCTTCCTGTTTAAGCCTGGGGGTGCACCGCGCAGAGTGCTCAAATGTGCACAATTCTGCTATTTCCTGGTTTAACTTTCTTTTTTTTCCTGTAAAACCCGGTGCGCAGTGCACACACCCACTTACATTTTGTAAAGAGTGCTAGGCAGGTTTAGACACACACCCTAGCTTAGTTGTGCTAAGCTAGGAGCAATCCCGGGCCACAGGACACCAATCTGCTTACAGTATGCCTGACACACATCCCCATGATGTCACCTATATCCTAGTCTTGCACCCAGCTATTCATACTCTTACACTCTTCGGACCTGCCTCACACCCTGGGGGAATCTGGGATTCACTATCCTTCCTCTCATTTGCATAGGATTGCCTTCTAATACATAGTTACATGTCTCACACTGAGCTTCCCCCCTTAGCAACCACTACTCACTGGCCAGGTTGTCTTCTGCCTGCCATTGACTTGCATGGCAGAATACTGATTTTAGTTAGAATGCTCATTTTAAGTTTATTTTCTTATTTCCCCCCGATCCCGTTTGCGCGCTGCTACCCTATGCTTAAACAGCCGAGATGGCGAAAAATAAATAAAAGTTGAATTTGTTTTATTATTTAAACAGTTTACAATGCTAATGGCCTTATACTTGGCCATTGGCATGCTTCCTCGATGATATGCAGCCTTTATTTGTAGATGTCATTGCTCCGTTTTGGAATTTGCAGAAATGTACTCGGTTAGTTACCGAGTACATTTCTGCAGATTGCACTAGTCTTGCATGGACTATTGCAAGCTACTTGGATTGCAAAATCACCTCAATTGCATGGATTTCTCCTGCAAATTAGGTGATTTGCATACCAGGGCTTAGTCCGTGCAAGATTAGTGCTGGAGCTCTCGTGCATGTCCCTGCCGGCTGTTCCTGGATCACACGACAGACATATTGCCTGCATGAGCTCCTGCACTAATATTGCACTCCGTGCAAGCTTTTGAGAATCTGGAGGAATGTAAGCACCTATGCTATCTGCCGGATAGCAAACTGGCTTATTTACAGAACCCATTCAGTGTAGGAGGCACACTCTTCATCAAAAAAGGTTGTTACTAGTGGTGTCTCTCAGGAGTCATATTTTGGGCCACTTTTCTTTAGCATTTATTTCTCTTATGTCAAGGCCATTGTCGAGGGCTTGTGGCTGACCATGTTTGCAGATGATTACAAACTTGGTGCTGTCATCAGTTCTCCAGCTGACTTCCAGATTCCCCATGAGGGCCTGACACGTACAAACAAATGGAGCCTGGACTATGGCCTTAAGCTAAGTGCCTAGAAACGTAGTATTAGATCCTTTGGCAAACATGGGAACCCATGCACCTACTATAGAGATGATACCCCTTTGAAAACTGACTCACTTGTTAAGGACCTGGGCACTTTCATTGGTAATGAACTGAATCTGATCACCATATATCCACTGTCTTTAGGAAATCCATTTATCTAGTCAGACTGATTACCAGTGGTATATTTTCTAAGTCGAGGGAAGTCTTCATCCCTCCCTACTCCTCCCTCAACAGACCCATAATACAGGGTAATGCCCCTTTCATCGTGTACTTGTCTAAACGTATGACTGAACTTGAAATACCAAAACGTTTCCTCACGAACAGAATTAAGGGCATGTTTTACATATGCTACACAGACTGCCTTAAAGCACTTTCTGTCTTCAGTGTTTCCTACAAACTCTTGGGGTGGGGGTTTCTGCATCATGTACAGAGCCTTGAAGTATCCAGTTTTTTGTGACCTCCTACACGTTCACAAAACAAACAATATCCCAGACACTCTATCAACGGAACTAGACTTCCATTTCAGCATAAATAGGACCCACTGACAAGACAGATGTCTGTCTCAAAGAATTCCTATTTTATGGAATAGATTTTGGTTAGAAGTAATGTGAAGTAACTCCTTGACATTTTCAAGTGTAACCAGCTTGAGTGCTTGAAAATGCAAATTTACCCCTGGTCTAGCCTATCAAACCTTCATTGAAAGGGGGTGCAATTAGATGGTAGTAATTCATACTGTAGGCTACTGATGAAATTGTATATTGTGGTTAGACTACAAATGGTCTGTCTGATCAACAGTCTAATATGAACTTGTGAACCTCTTTTATTTTACCTTTGTAATTGTTTTAGTCAGGCGTGGTCTCCACGATTTTCTGGAAACAAGGAAAAAATCTCAAGGCAACAATTCTATTTATGGAGTTGCTGAGATTAGCAGTAAAAAAAATCTGATTTCATCCCTGCTCAGAAGAGGATATTTCTGGGTAGAGTTTTAGGTTAAGCTCTGCAGGGAGTTTTCAAAACAATGCTGGCAGAAAACATCAGCCAGTATAGCCATAGTCCCTTGGATATGACCTCGTATGGGAATGTTTTATCATTACCTTTAGAATCTGTGGGATCAGAAGACAGAGCCGTTGGAGCACTATCTCTCCCTCTAGTTCTACCAGTGGTAATCAACTGAACCTTGAAATAGTAAACCTGAATCAGGGCAGATCTTTTGTCATCTTAGCCTACAGACACCTTTACTACAAACATCATTGACTCATACTAGGGTTCACATCATTTATTTATTTATTTATTGATATTTGTTTACTCGGAAAGTTTGACTCTGCAGTGGTACAAATTTTAAATTGAGGAATGAGGAGAAAAACTACAATAAGAATAAAAAAATATTACATTAGTATAAAAATATAGGAAAAACAAATTGAAGAAATGTGCATAAACCATAGCAAAAACTGATGAGAAAAATAAACATCAGTATATATACTTAGCAAATAATAATAAAAAGCAAAAATAAAAAAATATATTACAACATACCGTATGGTAAACAAAAC
Organism: Protopterus annectens; assembly: GCF_019279795.1. Classification (NCBI taxonomy): domain Eukaryota; kingdom Metazoa; phylum Chordata; order Ceratodontiformes; family Protopteridae; genus Protopterus; species Protopterus annectens. Next base: position 1,306,037,703 of record NC_056728.1, on the reverse strand, counting down.
TAAATTCAAATTGTTAAATAACAAGCAATGGTAATGTAGGGAAAGGAATTATGTTAGTAAAAATGAGAAGGGCTATGTTGGCAAAGATATACTGTTAAGTGATGAAGTGAAGGGAGAGAAAATGAAAGTGGGTGGTCAGAAAAAAGCAGAAGAAATAGGAAAATTAGGGAAGAAGGGAGGGATAAAAATATTGGTAAAGCTAAGGTGAGAAGGGATATATGGGTGGCTATCTTTTGCTAATAAACCTTTCTTTTTCTTCTGACAAAATTTTTATTTTTCTCTACACCTCCTCTTGCCTCCTCTTAATTCCATTACACCTTATTCCTCCCTCCTTTCTCCTTCCTTTCCCTTGCCTTCCCTTTTTAAATCCCACTTCCTGTCCACTCCTTCGTCATCCTCCTCTCTCTTTCTCTTTCCCTTTTCCTTCCTTCCCCTATTACTCCATAAAGTAACTGCTGCTTACCTTTTGACCAAGTTTTATTTACATTTAGGTACTCAGCTTAGTTGTCCTTCTTAAGGCCTTATCATACTACGCTTGTCTTGCATACATCAAACAAGTCTTGATATAATTGTTTTGCTTTGTACTATGTCCTGTTATTATTGTACCCATGTACTATGAATATGTCAAGACGTTTGTAGCAGGTTTATTTCATTCTATGTAAGTTCTGTAAATTCTTTTCATGAACATTTTATGTACATCATTTTGAACATGTTAATTTCTGTTAATATTTTTTGTACTTGCTGTTTCAATCTGCAGCTAAATCTTTTTTGAGCTCTTTGAACTTTTATGATAATTTCTGTAAATTATTTTGTACTTGGAGTTGTCACTAACTGGAGTTTTTCTCCCCAGGCCTCCACTGAAAATGGGCTCATCTTGGCCCAGTGGACTTTCCCGGTAAACAAATGCCAGTAAAGCAATAAAAATAAAATAGAGATGGTGCTGAAGCTCCCAAGAAAGTTGTAGAGATTTTATTTTGATTAGATATAATGAGGAGGGGATGAGAGAACATAAAGTGGTTAAAGCATAGGTAGCAGCAAAGCAGATATAGTGACAGGGGGACTAAGACTGAATGTGCAGTAGTAAAATGTAGATAGTAGAAGAGAATGTGATGGCTGGAATGGTAATAAGAGTGGTATATAAACATGAAGGCGAAGCTATATTTAGCCGGATACATGCTCAGGAGACACAAGGAAATGAGAGAAGTAAAAGTAATTTGTTATTGTCAGAAGAACAGTAGAGGGAAATGTAGGGCATCTAACTTGGAGACATATGGATATTGTAAGCTGAGGTTGACCAGATTAAAAAAAAGTTTTAACCAGATGTAAAGCAGGAGCAGCGCAAAGACTTGGAAGTGAATTTTATAATGTAGAGTTGAGGGAATGGCATTTGGATATAGACAGAATGGTTTTAGGGATTGAATTCCAGGTTTTAGCCACACCACTCGAGTACATACTGTGTCCATCGGGGTTTTGTGGTTTGTAGATGTTTTTAAATCCTACATATATAAATGAAAACAAACTGTATTGACATAATTTTAGTTGCAAACATTATATATCACAAACCATGTTGACATAATTATAGTTGTAAACATTATACATCACTTATACCTCCGGATTCTCAAAAGCTTGCACGGAGTGCAAGATTAGTGCAGTAGCTCACGCAGGCAATATGTCTGCCATGTGATCCAGGAATAGCCGGCAGGGGCGTGCACGAGAGCTCCAGTACTAATCTTGCACAGACTAAGCCCTGGCATGCAAATCACCTAATTTGCTGGAGAAATCCATGCAAATGAGGTGAATTCTGCAATCCAGGAAGCTTGCAATAGACCGTGCAAGACCAGTGCAGTCTGCAGAAATGTACTTGGTTAGTAACTGAGTACATTTCTGCAGATTCCAAAACGGAGCTATGACAGCTCCAAATAAAGGCTGCATATCATCGAGGAAGCATGCCAGTGGCCAAGTATAAGGCCATTGGCATTGCAAACTGTTTAAAAAAAAAAAATCAACATTTATTTTTCTTTTGACGATCTCGGCTGTTTAAGCATAGGGCAGCAGCATGCAAACAGGATCAGGGGAAAATAACAAAATAAACCTAAAATAAGCATTCTAACTAAAATCAGTATTCTGTCATGCAAGTCAATGGCAGGCAGAAGACAACCTGGCCAGTGAGTAATGGTTGCTAAGGGGGGGAGGCTCAGTGTGAGACATGTAACTATGCATTAGCAAGCAAGCCAATGCAAATGAGGGGAAGGATAGTGAATCCTAGTCTTCTCCAGGGTGTGAGACAGGTCCCAAGAGTGTAAGAGTATGAATAGCCGAGTGCAAGACTAGGATATAGGTGACATCATGGGGATGTGTGTCAGGCATACTGTAAGCGGATTGGTGTCCTGTGGCCCGGGATGGCTCCTAGCTTAGCACAACTAAGCTAGGGTGTGTGTCTAAACCTGTCTAGCACTCTTTACAACATGTAAGTGGGTGTGTGCACTGCGCACCGGGTTTTACAGGAAGAAAAAGAAAGTTAAACCAGGAAATAGCAGCAGTGTGCACATTTGAGCACTCTGCACGGTACACCCCCAGGCTTAAACAGGAAGGCAATGGGAAGGGAAAACAGCAGTAGGAAGGTAATCAAGGAGAACTAGCTTAGCTGACAGGTGAAATGTATCAGAATCAGCCAGTTACACAGGCAGCAGACCAGCCCAGCCCAGCACACCACTATAAACTATGCAAACACCTTTCCCCCTTGTTATTTCCCAAAAACTCTGCACCACCGGTGTATACGAACAGGGAAATTTTACAAAACGAAAGCAAGAGAAAACATTTTAGGGGCTGTTTTTCCTATCATAAACCAGCATGTGCAAGAGGCTGAGGGTGGTAAGGATGTGAATGCTGCTGAGCAACCCACAGTGAGGAGACTGAGAAGAGTGTACAGACCCAGGGTAACCTACCAAGGGCTACATGAGCTGGAGATAGTGGAGTGCTATAGGGTGGACAGGGACTTTCTACAGCAAATTGTTGAGCTGTGTCAGCCACACCTGACACACGGAATTAACAGAGGGGAATCCATCCCACTGGATACCAAGGTATGTGTAGGCCTAAGAATAGTAGCTACAGGTACCTTCCAAAGACCAACTACGGATATTATGGGGATTTCACAGGCATCAGCATCCAGTGTACTCCACTGGTTCCTGGATGCCATGTCAGCAAATGTCAGTGAGCATGTATATTTCCCCAACACCCGTGAGGCGTTGGCCAACGATATGTGTCTCTTCCACCAAATAGCAGAATACCCTGAGGTAGTGGGTGCAATAGACTGCACGCACATATGCATCAAAGCACCACCTGGTGAGCGGGTTAGGGTCTACATCAACCGCAAGGGCTTCCCCTCCATCAACTGCCAAGTCGTGTGCGATGAACAGGGCATAATAATGAATGTGTGTGCTGGTTGCCCTTGAATCTATCATGATTCCCACATCTGGCATCTGACACAGCTGTACCAGAGATTTGCCAATGGGAACATCCCACACGGTCACCTAGGGGGGGGATGCTGGATACGCACTGAAGCCATGGCTGATGACACCCATCAGAGATGCATACACACCCGAACAAGAACTCCATAATGAGGCACACTCACAAACAAGAATCATAATAGAGCGTGTGTTTGGGATGCTGAAGTCACGGTTCCAGTGCCTGGACACATCTGGTGGAGCCTTGCAGTACTCATCAACTACATGCACCCCCATTGTCCTAGTATGTGCCATGCTACACAATATGATCTTGCTGAAACAGCTGCAGCAGGAACAGCATGGGGCAGGGCCACACAGATCCCCACCATTGCCAAGGCCTGCATAGGCACAGAGTGACTTGGAGGAGGAACAACCTGAGCCTGCCCCAGTAGGCAGAAGGAGGCGTGCCCAGTATGCCCTGGCCTTGGCAAAGTGGCAACGCATAACACATGCACTGACACAGTAGGGACCCAGGGAATGACACCTCTCTATGACTCGCACATACAGTAAAAGGGATGCCAAACATGACACTACCTGTGCTCAGCCATGTATAGGGAGTGTACTATGTGCATCCGACATAGGCAGCCTTGCAGCACCACCCTCAATACTGGGACACCCACAAGGTAAGTGACTCACACATGCCAGTCGGGGGAGGTCACATACCCAACAACAGTTACAGCCAGCAGACAGGTGTAGACAAACACAAACAAATGCCGTACTATGGCCTCTGAATTAGCCCTATGGGCAATCCCCCCCCCCCAGGCCTACACAGACAGACTACAGCAGGTCTGGCAGTTGGATGTCAGTTGTGAAGGCTAGTAAGTCAGAAACTAATATGTAGGTAATTAAAGCTAAAATCTGTAGTACACTGGTATGCCTCTAGCCAGCATGATAGGTAAGAGTACAGACTGAAATGGAGTACCCGACATACCAGTACAGTCCTAGCAAATGTGTACAAGTGTCAGGTGTGCCTCCCATCCTATGTACACGTACAGTAACAGTCAGGTGTGCCCCCCCACTCCTGTGTAGAAATGTAGAAATAGTCAGGTGTGCCCTCCACCCATCCTACATAGAAATATAGTAACAGTTAGGTGTGCCCCCCAATCCCATGTAAAAATGTAGAAATAGGCAGGTGTGCCCCCCCATCCTACATAGAAATATAGTAGCAGGTCAGGTGTGCCCCCCAATCCCGTGTAGAAATATAGAAAAAGGCAGGTGTGCCCCCCCCATCTTACATAGAAATATTGTAACAGTCAGGTGTGGCCCCACCAAACCTGTTTAGAAATGTAGAAACAGTCAGGTGCCCCCCCCGCTATGCAGAAATGTAGCAACAGTCAATGCCAAATGACCGATGGATACCCTGCAGACACAGCATGCTACCAGTTGGTGTACAGCACAAAGGTCAGCATCGCAGTACAAACTACCTGGACTTGATCCACACATGCAATACAGATGGTCATACTGGACATGCTCACACACTTAGAGGAATGAAGGCAATGTCAGTCAACAACATACTGAAAGGTCATACTGGACATGCTCACACACTTAAATACATGAAGGCCATGTCTGCAAACGCCAGTGGACCAGACATATCTGGCAGTCGCAGTTCTTAGTGCAGACACATGTCAGTATGCACCACTCCTGCCTTGCACACACAGTGGATAGGAATACAGACATATATGTAAGGACAATACACTATAATAAGCCAATGGTAGACGGACATAGATGTGTGAAAGAGGGTGACCGTGACAAGGAGCCATCTGGGCCTGTACCACCCAGCACACAGCCAAAGGGCCCCAAACACATGACGTGTAGATGTCACTCACTGCAGATACTAGCCACCAGTATCTGTCAGCATGACAGACTATGTGGTGCATGTGCCAGCTGTGCAACATGACTGAACAAGGAAGTAGTCATCTAGTAGCTGTATACACGTACCTGTGACATATGACCCCATGTGTGTCCGCATGTGGCATGTCCACCCCAACATGAATGGGATATGGCCCATGCACACACTGCCCTCCCCATAGCAGTATTATGACAAGCCTGCTGAGGTCATCCAATGTGAAATACACCTTTGAGAGCTGTAGCTCAGTTATCTCCATGGAGCGTCCCATAACTGCGTACTGCTGTAGTGTGAAAAGCTAGTTAGGTAGGAGTTCTAACCCCAGACTTAGTGATTGTGTGTTTGTGTGTGTGTCTGTCTGACTGTGTCGAGAGGAATTCCTTTTTAGGCTACTCACACTCCGTACAATTCATATACTCAACTTTGGCAAGGCTGCCGATGTCATTCACCTAGAAATACACCTCTGGGAAGGTTATAGCCCAGTAATCTCTGTAGCATGTTCTGTAATTGTGTACTGCTGTAGTGTGATAAAGTAGTTAGGTAGGTGTTCTAACCCCAGACTTTGCAATTGTGTGTGTGTGTGTGTGTGTGTGTGTGTGTGTGTGTGTGTGTGTGTGTGTGTGTGTGTGTGTCTCTGTGTGTGTGTCTCTGACTGAGTGGAGAGCAAGGCTTTTTTAGGCTACTCACACTCTGTACAGTTCATGTACTCAACTTTGGCAAAGCTGCTGATGTCACTCACCTAGAAATACACCTCTGGGAAGAGTGTAGCCCAGTAATCTCCATAGTGTGTCCTATAACTGCGCACTGCTGTAGTTTGATAAAGTAGTTAGGTAGATGTTCCAACCCCAAATTTGGCAACTGTGTGTGAATCTGTGTGTCTCTGACTGAGTCAAAAACAATGCTTTTTAGGGTACTCACACTCCTTAGAATTCATATACTCAACTTTGGCAGGGCTGCTGATGTCAGTCACCTAGAAATACACCTCTGGGAAGGGTGTAGCCCACTAATCTCTGTAGCGTGTCCTGTAACTGCATACTGCTGTAGTGTGATAAAGTAGTTAGGACAATGTTCCAACCTCAGACTTGGCAACTGTGTGTGTGAATCTGTGTGTCTCTGACTGAGTAAAGAACAATGCATTTTAGAGTACTCACACTCCTTAGAATTCATATACTCAACTTTGGCAAGGCAGTGTACTGTTGTAGTGTGATTAAGTAGTTAGGTGGATGTTCTAACCCCAGACCTGGCAAGTGTGTTTCTATCTCTGACTGAGTAGAGAGCAATGCTTTTTAGGGTACTCAGACTCCTTAGAATTCATATACTCAACTTTGGCAAGGCTGCTGATGTCACCCACCTAGAAATACACCTCTGGGAAGGTTGCAGCTCAGTAATCTCTGTAGTGTGTCCTGTAGCTGCGTACTGCTGTAGTGTGATTTAGAACTGTGGTAGGGTTCCATCTCCACCCATGGCAGTTCTGGATGTTTTGTGTGTGTTTCAATGTCTGTGTATGGCGCAATGCATTATAGGCTAGTCACTTGCAGTACATTTCAAATGCCCTACTTTGGCAATCTTGCTGATGTCACTCATTGTGAAATACACCTTTGGGGGAAAAGCTCTTTAGTAATCCTTGTGGTGCGTCCTATAACAGCTCCATGTGGTAGTGTGAAATAGAGCTTGGTCTAAGGTTCCATACCCACACAGGTCAGTTGTGGCTGTTTTGTGCATATCTCACTGTCTGTGTAGGGAGCAATGCATTTTAGGCTAGTCACTCGCAGTACAGTTGAAATGCCCTACTTTGGTAATCCTGCTGATGTCATTCATTGTGAAATACACCTTTGGGGAAGAATTTCTCTGGTAATCCCTGTGGTGTGTCCTATTACAGCTTCATGCTGTAGTGTGATATAGACCTTGGTTAGGGGTTCAATACCCACACATGTCACTTGTGGATGTTTTGTGTGTGTCTCACTGTCTGTGTAGGGAGCAATGCATTTTAGGCTAGTCACTTGCAGTACATTTGAAATGCCCTACTTTGGTAATCCTGCTGATGTCATTCATTGTGAAATACACCTTTGGGGAAAGAGTATTCCAGTAATGTCCGTGGTGCATACTATAACTGCACAGTGCTATAGTATAATAATCTAGCGAGGTAGGAGTTCTACTCCCAGACGTGATAGGTGTATGCGTTTGTTTGTAACTTGTATCCTGTATAGAGATGGTTGTGAGTGTGGGCAATGTGGAGGGGGTTTTGCTTATTTCTTATATAGTGGCCCTACTGTATATCACAATGTCAACCATACAGGGATACCAGAGAGGCTGGGGTGCAAAGCCATACCCATACATGTGACATCAAGGCCAGGCAATCACAGTTAGCAACCCCACTATTACCCAGAGCCCACACTGAACCCATGTTTCATACGCACACACATGCCTAGGCAACAGCCAATATGTGGGTAGTACACTGCATATTGGCAACTGATAGTAACTATGGAGTGATAGCAGTGAGCTACAGAGGGCATGCCGCCCTGACAATCTGTCCAATATGCACGCACATGCAGACAGTGCACCTCCACCATGTTCCCCAATGGACACCTGCACCACCTGTGGTGCCTGCACATGTGACCCACAATGGACATACCATGCCTGACAACATGCCCTGTATGGACAGATGACACTGACATCAGGGAATGCTGTTAACATGCTATCAATGTAGGTGCAGGGTAAGCCTGCTGCCCATTACCAGTTCCTGCCACAGGTGGGCAAGACTGGCACATCTGATGATAATCTGTGTTCACAACATGGGCCAGACACCCCAGGTCACTGTACATGCATGTGGGAGGTGTGCACATCCTAGACACCATCCATGTCATGGACTAAGGAACACATACATGGCAAGTGATGCACAGCATTGGCCACACACATTAATCACCCACGTGACAGGATGGGGGATACAATACCCACCTGTGTGGGCAAATGCAGAAACTACAGGCCTGAGCCACAATGCAGACATTATCATGTGGCCTGATGCCAAGGTATACCCATCGCCTACCCTTGTATAGCCTGCTGGCACAGTTGGCCACCAAACACCCATGCAGACATGCACCCATGCATGTCAGAACTGGCACCCTGTGTGTACGTGCGTGTGTTGTATGGCGCATATGTCCACATCCACACTCACTACAACCCCCCTGGGCATATGAAGCATGCTGTCTGATGTCTGACACCTCCTCATAATTTGCCCATACGACCTCTGTATGACCTGTGTGGTGCATGTGATACCTGCACATTGATGTGTTGTGGCAATCACACTAGTGATGAATTGTACTCCTGGCCCTGCCAAGTTTGTTAATGTGTGTGCGTCCCTGTGAGAGTGTGGCTGTGTTGACTCTGGCACCTGTTCATGCGGACAGGCACATGTATGTCACCTACTGTATATCTACCGTATCCCTGTTGCAGATGTCACTCACCATCACATATATGTTCTGAATGCTCAACAGCAGGTAACCCATGTGGCACATCCAATAACTGCATCAAACAGTGATAGCACTCCATAGTTGTCCGGGTTTTGATACCCTGTGCTGGTAGGTGTGTAACACAAACATGCTTCAGTTTAACTCTCCCACCCCTCACTGAAATGTATTTGCCTCTGTCTGCCTCCCCCACTCCCTCTCTGGTGGATGTGGAGACCCACACCTGCTTTGCATAGGCAGCAGCATGTGTATTTTAAGTGATGCTCATGATCAGCTGATGGCCTCTGCACGAATTGCAGCCCTCCCCTAGCTGACTGCATGTGGAACATCTGTGGTAACATTCTTATAGCCAATTGCATGGAAACACACTCCAATACCTAGGAACATCATGGTGGTATTGGCCCTTTTCAGTCACTGTGAGCAGGAACTAGATCTGTTGTTTGGAAAACAGCATCTCAGATGGATTGGGAATTTACCTCTATCAACATACACTGTGGAAAGAGGGCAACTAACAGGAGGGGGATGTGCCTGACCTGACTACAGACTGTAAGTGCTGCTATACTGCATTTGGAGTAATGTTGGTTTAACAGTGCTTATCTGGATATGGCTGCCATACATGTCACAATGCCTGCCATGTCAGTTCCATGTATATAAGGAATCCCCATCTGCAGGGTCATCTGCAGACTGGGCAGTGTTGTGCCTTTGGATGTTCTTCATGATGTTCTTCATCTCACATTGCTGCAGTCCTTACACTTGGGGTAGTCCGCTGTCCTCGGTCGGCCCGAATATCAAAGTACATTTGACTGACATCAGAACGTCAGGGACGCCATATCCTCAGTCTTTTGCCGCATGGTCCGATGCAGAAGCAGTGTTGCAAGTGCCATTCGGCGTTCTGAAATTTGAGTTTCAGACCGAGTCAAAGTTGGCGCCTCAGGATGTCAGAAAAAGTGAATAACTGTATTGGGGAAACAGATACGATTATCATTGTGTATTCCTTGTTTAGGGCCTGCTTGTGCTAGATTCAATAAGCGCACTATTAAGAGAAGGTTAGATTGTGCCAGGTTAGTCTTCGGATGCTCGCGGTTCTTTAGAGGTGTCGGTGGAGCGAGGTTTCTCTGGAGTCCCAGGAGAGACTTTGTATTGCAGGATGTGGCCTCTCAGGAGGCAGGCCAGGCTGAAGGGGCTTCTCAGGTTGTACTGTACTCCTCCCTTCCTAGGGTGGTTAGGCCTCCTTCTGTTTCCAAGGCTTCTCCCAGGCAGGCAGCAGGTGTAGCTTCAGTTGGGTGTCACCCTAGTTCTTCAGGATCTGTGCCCAAGAAGCATATGCTTAAATGGCAGAAGATTTGATTTTACTTGATTAGAGGTTCTTTGCCCCTCCTGATAAGAGACCTAGGGTGGAACCTGAGCTAGGAGTTTTGAGCAGGCTTGGATGTTTCAGAGTCCTGAAGACTTGCAGGAGTATTCTCCTTATTCTGATTCTGATGTGGATGATTCTACTCCTTCTGCTTCTCCTCCTGAGGATTTTTCTTTTTCATTCCATGAGACTTTCATTCCATGAGGAGCATTTTAAGTGGAAGGTCAGGACTTCTCTGATTCCAGGAAAAGGCTTAGGAATTTTGTTTTACCCCAGCATAGCTTTGGCTAATGTTGTGGACCTGATTTTTTGCCTCTCCCCTGTTAAACCGGATAGGTATTACAGGGAGGGCTTTGAATTGCCAGTTTCACATGTTGAAATACCAAAACTATCTCCTTTCACAATTGAGTTACAAGATTTAGTACATGTTTCTGAACAGGTGGGTAAGCATTCTTTGCAATGTGGTTTTGATGCTGTACAGTGGCTGAGGGATCAGAATTTATCTGACCATGTAAGACAACAATTTTGGATGCTCCTTTACAATCTGATGTGTTGTTTGGTTCTCCTGTTGAGGTCTTAAAGAAAATGGAAGACAAGGCTAAGTCTATGCAGACTGTTAAAGATTTTGCAGGTTCAGCCTCCGAAGTTTAGTAGAAATTGGCCTACCAAGAGATCTAGAGCTCAGGGCTCTTTCAGGCCTAGAACAGGGAGTTCACCTGCACCAGGGGTCAGTCCTCAGACCCAATGACCTACCTTTTCAGCTGCCAGAGCTGGCAGCACCTCACTTTTCAGGAAAATTGGAGTTTAATTACCCAAGACAGATGGGTATTGGATATCATACACCACGGTTACAGGTTTTATTTCCATACCTTGCTTCCTTTCAAAGGCATGCCAGACGTTCCTCCTCAGCAAAGAATAGAGGCTCACAAACAAATTTCTCTGTTACTTCAAATATCCCTATGCCAGAAGTGGGCCTAGGATTTTATTAGTACCAAAGAAAGGAACACGTGGAGACCAATTTGGATTTATCTATCCTCAACACTTATCTGGACATTCCCAAGTTCAAAATGTTGACGTTACAACAGCTTTTACCTCTGCTGGGCAAAGATCATTGGATGGTAACTTTGGATCTCAAGGAGGCTTACCTTCATGTTCCTATCAGACTGAGTTGCAGGAAGTATGGCTGGGACTTCTCATTATCAGTTCTCTGCATTGCCCTTTGGCTTATCTAGAGTGTTCACGAAAGTTCTGGCTCCAGTAGCTTTCCTCAGGCTAAAAATACAGATCTATCCTTATTGCCTGATTCTGGCTCAAGGAACTTCATCATTTGGAATATGTGATAGCAGTGCTAAGATGCCTGGGGTATTCTCAGCATCCCAGATGGCCTGACAAACAAAGAATCTAAGAATCTCTTGTATTCTGGTGCTTCCCAATGCCAAACTGCATATGAGGAGGTATCTCAAAATGTATGGACACAGCACTGCCAGGATCTGGACACTGTCATTCAAATAATACCTTGCATTCAAAAGGAATTGTTGTGGTGGGCTCAGGAATGTCACCTAAACAACAGATTCCAACGACAGATGCCTCAGACAAAGCTTTGTGGATACAAGACTGCCAGACTACAACATCTACATATCAACTTGAAGGAGATGTTAGCAGTCCAGTTTGCATTAATAGCTTTCAAGGATTTACTTCTTCCAGGGCAGGTGTTGATTCTAACAGACAACACAACAACAAGCAAGGGGAACACATTCTTATCCTCTATGCAGGCAAGCAATGATTTGTTTCAGGCAAGGTGGAGCACAGAACTCCTTAGCAGATGTGTTGAGCAGATGAATTATGGATCCCCACGAGTGGAAATTGATCCTCATGTATTTCAGAAATTGACAGTGTCCTGGGAACTCCAGACATAGATCTGTTCTTCTCCACTAAACCACCAGCTGCCAAAGTTTTGCAAGGTTTCATCCCACAGCTTGGAAAGTGGATGCTCTCAATTGGAGCAATCTTCATGTATGCCTTTCCACCTCTGCCTCTCCTCCCAAAGGTACTACTAAAGGCCAGACAGGACAAGCCAAGGATGATTTTGATAGCTCCAGATTGGCCTCGACAGCATTACTGAGAAGTCTGAGCCTCCATGGCCTTGATTCCACACCTGTTGTCTCAGGAGGACAGTCATTTGCTCAATGTCAAGCTTCACTCTTCACCTAACAGCCTGGCATATTCTGTTTTGAACCATAGTGGGTCTCAACTTCCACAGCAAGTTTTGAATGTTATTTTGATAAATGGAAGAGATTTTTATTTTGGAGTGCAGGATTTGATGTTTCTGAGCCTAATTTAAGTGTGGCTCTTCAATATCTTACTGAGTTACTGGACAAAGGTTTGTCCTTCTCTTCTATTAAGGTTCATGCTGCAGCAATTTCGCTCACTATGATTGTAACCCACCATTGTTTTCTCATCCTTTGTTCAAGCAATTTCTTAGAGGGCAAAGAATATAAGATCCTACTCCTGCTTGGGATTTCAATTTTGTGACAACCTTTTGAGCCTGCAGCTACTACCGAGTTGAAATATTTATCATGGAAGACTGCTTTTTGTTAGCCATTACCTCTGCAAGAAGGGTTTCTGAATTGCAGGCCCTTATGGCGGTTGAGCTTCTTAATTTTCCATAAGGATAGGGTATCTTTACGTACTAATCCTTCCTTTATGCCTAAAGTGGTTTCTAGTGTGGCTTTAAACCAAACTATTCATTTGCCTACTTTTTATGCAAATCCCCAAAAATAAAGGGGAAAAGATTTTGCACACTTTAGATGTACACAGGCAGTTGCGATATATTGGACACAGAACTAAAAGGGTTCAGGCAGTCTCAGCAGTTATTTGTTTCTTTTGCTTTGAGTTCTCAGGGCAAGCCTGTGTCAAAACAAACTATTTCTAAGTGGATTGGGTTTTGCATTGCTTTCTGTTATTCCCATCATGGCAAGGAGATTCCAGCTGGGATTAGGCCTCATTCCACTAGGGCTACTGCCACAACTAAGGATATTTTGGAGGCAGCTACTTGGAGTTCAGTGCATACCTTCTCTAGGCATTATCACCTTTTTTGCCACTGCTATTTTGCAGGGCATTTTGGCAGCTCCTGCTTCTTTATAGTTTTGCCATCCTCCTTACCTCTGCTTTGGGATTCTAAGGACTGCAGCAATGTGAGATGAAGAACATAGTACAGTTTTGTACCTACCATAAATGTAGATGTTCAAGATCCACATTGCTGCAGTCTCCCTCCTTCCCTCTGTGGTTGTGTGGTTGGGTTGTCAATATGGTGTATATTGTATATATTGTACATATTATTAGTGCAGGGGTGGTTGGTTTTGTTTTTTGCTGTTTTTGTTTTGACCTCTTTTTTAGGTCTTTTTGATCTGGGGCAAAGAAAAGACTGAGGATATGGCGCCGGTCATGCGTTCTGATGTCTTTGATACCGACCGAGGACAGCGGACTACCCCAAGTGTAAGGACTGCAGCAATGTGGATCTTCGAACATCTACATTTATGGTAGGTACAAAACTGTACTTTTCACTGTTGCAGTCATTACATTTGGGTTATCTGCTTGCAGGTAGCCCTCAGTCGGCCTGATTATCAAAGTCTTGGGTCCTGCGTCGGTTGCTGTCTCATCTTCCATGACATCAGGTAGTCAGGGGTATAAAGCATGTAGCCGATGCCATTACATCAGTCTTTCTTGCCGTGCAGTGCCCGAAGCAGAAGTAGTTCGCAAGTGCTGGTCGGCTACCTCCTGAAATTTTCGTTTTCGAGTTTCAGATCCGAAATCTTCAGCAAAGCTAAGTACCCCATTGGGGATCATTTTTCTTGCTCTAAACTGATGTTAGTAAAAGTTAACAATTGTATTTCTTATGGAAAGCAAATACCTCATAAAGATTTTCATTCGTACTGCATTCCTTGCCTTGGCCCAGACCACAACGTCCCTCGCTGTCGGTGTTGTGCCTTATTCAAGCCTCGAACAATTCGTTGTTGGTTCATTTTCGCATCTAAATATTTTGGTACTCTGTTCAATTATCCTGAAATGGCTTCAGTAAGCCACCCGGCTACCAACATTCTGAAAAAGCGCAAAGATAAAGACAGAGACAGACTACATAGGTCCAATGCTGCCGATGACGCTTCTGCTAAGCTAGTCACCAGTTCACCGGTACTCAGTGAGGCACTTTCGCAGCCGCTGATACCTGCTACTTCAGATTCACAGGCCTCTACTGAGACCCATTCGGAGTCTGGTATGCTGCGAGATGCTTCTTCGACTCTGGAACCTGTGGATGTCTCTCCCTTGGATGGGTCCAGAGCCTCTGTGCAGGCACCGGCTTCTGAGGGTGTATTCAGGCCTACTGACTTGCATATTAAACCAACGCCATCTTCTTTTTCAAGGCCTAAAACTCGATCCACACCTAGAAAACCGATGCCCAGAACCCATGGTCAGGCCCCTATGCCTAAAAAAAATGATAAGAATGGCTGAAGACCTTATTACTTTAATCAGGGGAAGCCAACCTTCTCCTTCTAAGAGACCTAGAACTGATTTTCCTTCTGATTCTTCTGATCAGGATTCTGAAATTTCTGTTTTCTCTGATGACCAGGAGTTGCCCTTATCTACTTATGAGGATTCTGATGCAGAGGACTCCATTCCCTCTGCTTCCCCTCCAGAGGATTTCTCTTCTGGTGAAACTTTGGATGCTCTTAGGGAGCATTTCCGCTGGGAAAGGCAGGATTACTCTGACTCCAAAAAGAGGCTTAGGGAATTCTTACTCCTACCTCAACACAGGTCCTTAGCTATCCCTCCCGTACTGGACATTGTCAATGATACCTTCTTGGAATCTAGCCTGGCCCCTGACATTTTACCTCTGGCTCCCAGAAAACCTGACAGGTATTACAGAGTACCTGACTCTCACAAGTTCCTCTTTAAGAACCCTACTGCGGATCCTGAGACCATTTCACAGGGACCCAAAGGCATCAAGGCTACTACTGCCAAAAACCCTACCCCCTCTGATAGAGATTCCAGGGGCCTGGACAGATGGGGTAAGAAGGTATACACTTCTGCTACTTTGGCCATTAGAGCCCTAAACTGCCAGTTTCATATGTTAAAGTATCAGCAGCATAATATTGGATTGCTTAAACAGAAAATGATGTTGATTCCTGACTGTGCTGAAAATAAAGAATTACAGGATTTAACGCAGTCTGCTGAACAAGTTGCAAAACGTACTTCGCAATGTGGTTTTGATTCATTAGAGGCATGTTGCAGGGCTGCTGTCACTGGATATATACTTAGAAGGCATGCTTGGCTTAAGGAGCAAACTTTGCCAGATCATGTTAAAGCTAAATTACTGGATGCTCCCTTAAACCAAGACCACCTGTTTGGCAATAAAGCAGAAGAAGTACTTAAAAAAATGGAGGAAAAAGCTAAATCTATGCAAACTTTTAAAGATTTCCTGCAAGTACAGCTTCCCCGATTTAGTAGGCACTGGCCTTCTAAGAACTGGTCCTTTCCTGCCTCTTCCAGGCCTTCTCAGTTCAAACCCAGTACCAGCAGACCACCCAGGCTTCAGTCTCAAGGTACTCACAGGTCTAAGCAGTGGGGGGCTCCCACTTCCAAAGCCGGAAGTAGTAAGACACCCCCCTATGGTAAGCTGTCACAATGACTTAACTTTAAATCTTCCAAGCCCTGCTCAACTAACTGTTCCTTTAGGGGGAAAGATCGCTCTACATGCAAAACCTGGGAACTCATTACCCAAGACAAATGGGTTTTAAATATTGTTTCGCAAGGATACAGATTCCACTTTCACTCCTTACCAACCCCAACCAGTTGGCCAGATCTACCCCCAAATCAGTGGGCAGAGGCTCAAAAGCAGGTTTTCTCTCTTCTAAGTATCAGGGCTATTCAGCCTGTCCCAGAAGAGGAATGGGAGCAAGGTTGTTACTCAAAACTTTTCCTGGTACCCAGAAAAGACAATTCCTGGCGTCCTGTCCTGGACCTGTCTATCCTAAATACCTTTTTAATAATCCAAAAACTCAAAATGCTAACTTTTCATCAGTTGCTTCCCATGCTAGGCAAACATGCCTGGTTGGCAACACTGGATTTAAAAGAAGCCCACCTGCACATCCCAATAAGGGAATCTTGCAGAAAATACCTATGCTTCAGAGCAGGCTACATGTACTATCAGTTCTCTGTACTGCCCTTTGGCTTATCTACTGCACCTAGGGTATTCACAAAGTGCCTAGCTCCAGTCATTGCATACTGCAGGCAAAGAAATATTCAAATATACCCATACCTGGACGATTGTCTAATTCAGGCAGAAAGCCAGGACATACTATTAAGTCATCCGGCATTTGTAAAGAAATTACTAACTTCTCTGGGGTACACCATAAATGAAAATAAATCACATCTAGTACCCTGCCAACAAATTGTATTCCTGGGAGCAAGCTTGAATACAACTTCCCAGATGGCCTACCTGACATCAGAGAAACAAGTTTATTTGACAGCCTACTTCAAACTACTGGCCACAAAGACCCAGCTATCTGCAAGGAAAATACTGCAAGCCCTAGAGTTCATGACGCCTTGCATTCTACTAATTCCATATGCAAGACTGCATATGAGGAAACTACAATTGTATCTAAAAAGCCTATGGTGTCAACATTCTCAGGAGCTAGAATCAATGATTCCTATCATTCCTTGTTTAAAGACAAGAGTTCCTTTGGTGGGCAGAGGCCTGCCACCACAACAAGGGATGGCCATTCATTCTACCCCCTGCCACCCAAACCCTAACAACAGATGCATCAGACTATGCATGGGAGGCTGACTTGGCAGGGCAGTGCATTCAGGGCAAATGGAACCCGAGTTAAATGCACCTACATATCAATCAAAAAGAAATGTTAGCTGTACAGAATGCTCTGACAGCCTTCAAGGACCACATTCTTCCAGGACAATTATTGGTAAAGATGGACAACATCACTCTTTTGTGGTAAATAAACAAGCGGGGGGAACCCACTCATACCCTCTCTGCAGACTAGCCATGGCTCTGTGGAACACAGCCTTGAGCTATCAAGTGCGTTTACAAGCTCAATTCCTGCCAGGCAAGCTAAATACACTGGCAGATGACCTAAGCAGAAATCTAATGGACCCACACAAGTGGAAACTGGAACCAAAGATATTCAACATTTTGAGAAACAAATGGGGGAGCCCAGAGATAGACCTATTTGCCTCCCCTCAGAACTACCAATTGGACAAATTCTGCACAAGGACTCCCCACATACAAGCTTGGAAGGTGGACGCCCTGTCCTTCACCTGGAAAAACCTATCAGTTTATGCCTTTCCCCCTCTGCCTCTCCTCTACAAAGTTCTACTAAAGATCAAACAGGACAAACCAAGGACAATACTCATTGCACCAGACTGGCCACGCCAAAACTGGTACCCCCTCATGAGCAGTGTGTCACTGCTGGAACCATGGCACCTGCCTCAGACCCCTTCCCTGCTGTGCCAGCAGGAGGGCCAGATTCTGCACCCCCAGCTTCAAACCCTGAACCTTGCAGCCTGGCTAAGTACCTGCGCTGTCCATTACCATCCCTCAGTAAGCAAGTGATGGATGTCATTCTGGAGGCAACGAGGCCTAGTACTAGAAGATCCTATGCTGAAAAATGGAAAAGATTCTGTTCAAACTCGGGATGGGCACAACAGTGCCCAGTTTACCACACATTCTTCAATATTTAACAGAGATGCTTCACAAGGGCCTTTCCTTTTCTTCCATTAAAATTAATGCCTCGGCCATTTCAGCTCATTATAATACTGAGCCACCCCTTTTCTCTTATCCACTGCTGAAGCAATTCCTCAGAGAGGCCAAAAACATAAGACCACCCAGGAGAGCCCCTACTCCAGCCTGGGACCTTAACTTTGTATTGGAAAAGCTCACTCTACCTCCATTCGAGCCAGTTGCAAGTGCAGAGTTGAAATTCCTTTCTTGGAAAACAGCCTTCCTTTTAGCCATCACTTCAGCAAGAAGGGTGTCTGAATTACAGGCCGTCATGGCAGTGGAGCCTATCATCATCTTTCATGCGGACAGGGTGTCCCTCAAGACCAATCCTTCTTTTATGCCCAAGGTGTTATCCAGTGTGGCCCTTAATCAGTCCATTCATTTTCCAACCTTATTTTCTTATCCACAGAACAAAGTAGAACGAATACTGCACTCCTTGAATGTGCATAGACAACTTAGATTTTACTTGGACAGGACTAAGCTTCTCAGGAAATCTGAACAACTGTTGGTTGCATTTGCTGCTGGGGCAGAGGGGAAGGCCATTTCAAAGCAAACCATTTCTAGGTGGATAGGCCATTGCATTCATTTCTGCTATAAGCACCATGGAAAACCTACCCCACATGGGATAAGACCACATTCCACCAGGGCTGCATCTACCTCTACAGCTTTTCTCAGAGGTGTCCCTACCAGGGACATCCTAGAAGCTGCTACCTGGAGTTCTGTACATACTTTCACCAAGCATTACCACTTTCCAATTTTTTTCTAAATCCAGAGCTGGTTTTGCCACTTCAGTCCTGCAGGGCCTAATAGCTGGTCCTAATGCTCTCTAATTGCCTCCTCCGTTCCGTAGCTTTGGGAATATACCTAAATGTAATGACTGCAGCAGTGAAACACAAAGAACAGTACAGTTGTGTACACTTACCATAAATGTAGATGTTTGAGTGTATTTGTGTTGCAGTCCTGGTTACCCTCCCTCCAGTCCCCTGACTTCTATTGACTATACCTCTCTTATTGTTTATTATACTTAAAGCTTTCTGGTGTATTTGCATTTTGTTGGAGGTGTAACCTTGTATAGAATTGCTTCCCATTATGGGGGCACCTGACATCTGGGGCAAGAAAATCTGATGTAATGGCGTCAGCTGCATGCTTTATACCCCTGACTACCTGACGTCATGGAAGATGAGACAGCAACCGACGCAGGACCCAAGACTTTGATAATCAGGCCGACTGAGGGCTACCTGCAAGCAGATAACCCAAATGTAATGACTGCAACAGTGAATACACTCGAACATCTACATTTATGGTAAGTGTACACAACTGTACTTTTCATTTGTTAGCCACGGAGCATGTATCTGTGGAATGCAGAAAGTGTGAGGAATGCAGTCTGTAGATGGTGAAGGCCGTGAGAGTTACTGACTTCATATCCATCATAAGACATATGTTGCAACAAACCCCGTTACAATGGTAAATGTATGAGGTTATCACAGCAACATGTCTATATTGGCCCTGTGTGTGTGCTGTCAGCCACACCTCTGTCTACCTTTGTACATATGTCATGCATGAAGTGGTGCGTATGTGCTCTACACTATAAATAGTGTCATCATATCTGATAACAAGCCAGTGATATATCGGATTGCTACATCATGTACAGTAGAGGGTTATATTTCATGACATAGCCTGGACATTCTGTGGATATTTGTACAGTACTGAGGTCTGTGTAGTGATGGTGAATGTTGGCAGTGTGTGTATTGTTAATATGTTCTTTAGCCTGTGTACAGACTGTGGAGGATGTCATTGTTCTAGCTCCCCTTCTAGCTGATGTTACATGCTGCCCCACTGTATGGTACCGTTTTGGCATACATGTTTGTAGGGCCATAAACACACGTCACATACCACAGACAGCCATCAGACCAAACTGTGTAGCAGCCCAGTATATATATAGGGTAATTCTGTGAGTGACACATATGAGGATGGTGTAGAACAGATAGTCCATATACTGTAATATTCTACTAGCGTACCATATGTGGCTGTGGCTGTGTTCACATTGATTGTGGTTATGCACTTTCACACAGGTGTATCTTACCCTTTGCTGTGACATGGCTGGTGAGCCTGCTATATATGCAGGTACATGTGCATTCCCCCATACGAAATGTAGGCCAATGTTAAGCCAGTCTGCCTGTAGCCTGCACAGTGCATTCTTACATGCCTAGCAGCTTAGTGTACTTACCCAGTGAGATGTCATATGCAGATACTTGCCAGATGTACTGCTGCCGGGCCTCCCTTAAAAGTCATGTATGTCAGACAGAGCAGTGGGATGCTGTACAGATGTATGTCAATATCTAGTGGGTAGTATGTGTCCATGGCACCCTCGTACCAGCAGTCATTATGTGTCAGGCCAGACAGGAGTGTGTGAATCCAATACCTATGGTGGCAAATGTATACCAGTCGTTATGTGTTATACCCATCTACATGGCTGTCAACATCCATATTGTCAGGCCTGGTACACATGTTGTGCACTAAGGGATTATGTGTATACCTCTGGACTGTACACGGTGTGTCCGAAGTTCCACATATATTGGCCAATATCTCTGTTGCACTCCACAGGGGCATTACATGCTAGCGGCGGTACTTTACAAGGATTTCCTTAGGATGTCTGTCAGTAGCCAATGTCACACATGTTATAAGCAGATGTTACCTTCCACACACACCATGTCTGTGAAGACAATCCCAATGACAGTAGCAACAGTCTAGTAATATACCTGCTATACATACCTGACATCCCCTTGCACTATGAATTTGGGACTATAGGGGCTGGGGTAGGGCTACACTCCATGTCAAGGACATAATATATATATATATATATATATATATATATATACATATACATGTATATATATATATATATATATATATATATATATATATATTTATATATATAAAAAATTATATATGTGTACTACTTCCATTTACCACTGTCATGGCAACGACCCACTATAAATACCTACAGCATGTGGGCGTGGTCCCTTTACATTTCCTGTGTGATGGACATTCTTCCTGTGTGTAGGCATCAGTGTTACAGACAGCAGGTAGCAATACCTCTTACAGGAGAACCTGCACACTCAGAGTGGCCACATATTTGTAGGAGGATCAAGATCTACAGACAGACTGTGAGTAGAGTTGTGTTATGCTTTGTGTAGTACTGGTGTTACAGGGTGTGTGTGTGTACATACTAGCCTACCTTGGAATGCAGTCTGTCTACATATCTCACTACTGTGGGCCTATCTCCTTGCTGGACAGAGGTATGCCTATCATGTGTTGTCCATCCACCACACAGGTCCCGTGTCAGATATTGCATTGGCAGTGTGTGTGTGTGTGTGTGTGTGTGTGTGTGTGTGTGTGTGTGTGTGTGTGTGTGTGTACTGCGTGCTGTCAGTACATGGTTACATCCATGTCTGTTTCTAACCTCAATTCCCTGACTAAGAGTATGTTGCAGACTATCCTGTAATACCAGCAACTTGCTTAGTGTATGGCTGCAGTGTTCCACATATGTGTCTGTGTTCCAGCTTCTTTCCTCCATCTACATACCAAGCTTTGCACATATGTCATGCTGTTGGGGCTGTTCTGTAGTGGGCTGTGAGTATATCACACTGCCATTGCTGCCATTAGTCCACTGCTGTTGTATCCCCCACACATGCAGTGGGGCTGGGGCCATATATGTGTGGGCGTCACCTACACAATACATGTGTGCCCTTGTGCACTCCAGAGGCCAGTGTATGTAACAGTGGTATATAGGCCTGTGTTATTGAGTCTAGGTGGGGAGCACCGTAAATGACTTAGGTTGTTACAAAATGTGGGGGTATCGGGGTGAGCTGCCGCAAGGTATCTGGATGTACAGTACCGTATACTTCACCTATATTGACATTACTTACATGAATTGGGGTACTGCTAGCCTACTTCCTCCTGCCATACAGACTGCTCTGTTTGTCGGTGTGCTCGTGATGGTGTCAGTTGTGCCTTGTTATGTACCAGTTACACCCCATTTGATCACAAAACGTCTTTACCTCCTACTGAGTTTGTACAGAGTGTAGATAGAGGCTGATACACACCAGCAGTAAATACTGTTGATTGTTTGGTATCCTGTGGCCCAGTCTGTCTTCACTATTGTACAATTTGAAGGGCGTGGCCTGGACATCAACAGTTGTGAACCTTTCCCGACTACTGTATTAGTGTAACTGTTTCACAGTTGCAGTACTCTGTTAATATGGTTGTCAGTATTTGAACAGCTATATGACATGGCATATAGAACTGTTATAGTACACAATTAAAAGTTTCCCATTTCTGCAAACCTGTGTGTGGTGTCTTTCCTATGACCTTTCTATGGGTATATGTTGCAGGCAACAATTGGCATTTGTATATACATTGTCCAGTTGTTCAGGTGTTAACTGTAGGCATAGTGGCTTTTCCATATTGTGCGCACCTTCTACATATGTATTTTACTGTACATATATCTGCGTGTGTATGTGTAGTCACATGTATATATATATATATATATATATATATATATATATCTGTATCTGCATATCTGTGTCTGTGTATCTGTATCTTGGGGATGTTGATGGCTTCCACATATTACATGTCCTATGGGAGGCAGACTGTACTTGGTATTGTATTGCAGGGCGCACGTGTTTGGCTGTGGGGGGATGCCTATTCGTACAAGACGTATAGTGTGTGGGGCCTCTCAACCCCATTAATGGTGCATGTGGACATATGTGTATTTGTTAATCTGCCATTCCTATCTACAGATGTATGGCCATAGATATCTGTATATATATATATATATATATATATATATATATATATATATACACACACACACACACACACATATATATATATATATATATATATATATATATATATATATATATATATGGTAACATATATATAACTATGTCCGTATATACCTACATAGATATATATCTGCTGTGTATATGTCAACATATAGGTCTAGACACATATATGTGTCAATTTAGGTATATGCCTATATATCTGTGCATATATGTTGATATATATGTATATAGTGTTAGAAAAGCAATATATATATATATATATATATATATATATATATATATATATATATATATATATATATATATATATATATATATATATATACATATGTTGTATCTGTTTAGATATTAATATAGTTACACACACAGATATCTAGGTGTTGGGATACATTTTCTGTACTGTTGCATGACAGGACAGGATGAGATGTTTCTGAAAACATTGAAATTCTGTGTATTTGTCATGGCTTAGTGGTAAATCACTTTGTCTAGGATGTGCAGGGTCCTTGGTTTGAGCCTTGCAAGAGCTGTTTATTTTGTTGCTGTGCAGAACACGGCCTGTTGGATACTGAGTGATTAAGGCACTTTAAAGCAGTTGTAAGCGGGTTTGGGCGGTGGCAAGCACTGCTAACCTCCGCTTACGTTTTTTTACACTCCGTTAGCTTCGACATTGCTTAACCTATGTAGGCATTGCTTACCCCCGAGCAAACAGGCACAGACCCACTTACTGCTACTTCAAAATGCTTACTCCCGCTTACCCCCACGCTATTTTCTTTAAAAGAAAAGAAAAAGGGGTTGATAGGAAAGTGGTGAAAAAAGGGGCACAAAGAGGGAACAACAGTAGGGAAAATAGCCAGGGATGTGCAGGAAGGCTGTAGGAAAGGTCCATAGCTGCCCATTTTTTCTACAGCAACAGCTGTGCATATACACTGAATTTGAAGGTAGATTTGGACCCTCAAACCTCTGGGTGATGGGTGAGGACAACATAAATTCATTGTGATGCCAATTAGACCAGATTACATGTGTCCAGTGGACGTGTGCAAAATGGACAGCTATGTATGGGGGAAGATTTTTTTGTGGGAACAGATTGCCCTTTTTTTTTCAGGTGAGAGTGGGATGTTGGGGAGCGGTAGTAGGTATATTTGGGGAGGTAGGTTGAGTTGGTTAACAGACAAGACAAACAAGACGCATACAGGGGAGGTATATATGACACATGTGGGGGGATGCAGGCTGACTCTCTAATTGCGCCACTTGGCCCTCAAGCTGACGTAGCTGGTCTCAAAACTCTCGAGTCGAGCTCCCTATGCACCATGGCCCGGACATGTCGATGGGTGACAGGTTCCTCTCTGCGCACGCTCACGGGGGGGAGGGGTGAGCCCCATCCCCTGCAGCATTTCCACCCGAAGGTGGTGCAGGGCCAACGGAGGAGGAGGCCCCAGGCTGGGCCCCGGACGTGCTGGTGCCCGGTGCCATGGCCAGCTGAGGTGGGACAGGTGGGTCCGCTGGGACCGGCCTTCCCATACGAGCTATGTTGTAGCAGGTTTATGACAGATATGGGTTAGTAATAGTCAACAGCATTCAGGATTAGTTATAACAGCATGCATAGGTATTCGCATTAACCCAAAACACCAGATTTAAAACAGTTGCAGAGCAAGCAGAACACATGCATATATGAAACAACAGTGGCCATTACAACAGCATGCAGGTTTCATTGATGGCAACAGGCCACCAATATGGGAGTATGTTAACATGGCACATGCATAGCAACAAATGGGAATATGTATAAACCATTAGGACATATGTCCCAACAAAAGTTCGGAGTGTACACATACAGATTGAGGTGTGTCATTGGGTTATTTATGCACATATGGTAGGGGTGAGAGAGAGAGAGTTCATTTAACAAGTAATATATCCTTGTAGTTTTCACAACATTCTCACTCAGTGCAGTGATCTGTCCCTTACATATATTGTTACACTACCCAATGGCCTTATATTGTACACTGGTATGTTTATAGATTATTATATACATGACCTGTGTCTTACATACAGGCGTGACAAGATAGAGGTGTTAATGCAACATATGTTGAGAATTGCTCTTATACACTGTGGGTGAGGTGATAGAATGACAGGTTTGTTTTCATTTACATTTTCTGACTATATACACGTTTGACGATCAGTTATATGTCATTAACGGCTGCCTACACTTCTTGGATCATCACACTGATTTTCAGGGGGACAGGGTACCAGGCTGGTGATGTGGGCCATTTATCTGGACATGTTGGACAGATTGGAACAGTTGTAGGGTATGAATATGCATACAGCTTTCTGTCTGAACATTGTAACAAAATCTGTACAGTTGTGGGCTATGATTATGCATACAACTTACTAACACTCCCCTCCCAGGATTCAAACCCCTGCTGTGTGTGACAACAAAGTTATAGTTAACATCACAGCATACTGTGCTATCAGGGAATTGATATGAAGCTTTCTACTGTTTTCTAAGTTTCCCTCACTTGTACAATGTGACTGACCTCTTGACACTTCCAACGTTGTTATACAGACCTTCATGCGGGTGCCAGGCCTCAAGGGCCCCCACCATCCCCACCAGTGCCCCCCCCCATCTGGTCTACCTACACTAAATAAATACTGGAAAAGTGCCCTGTGCAGGGCGGCGCCCTAGGCGGCGGCCCCTTAGCCTGCCTAAGGCCGGCTATGCCTTCATGCACATTTTATCTGCATACCACAGTCTGGGTAACACTGCTTAATTCAACAGTACTATTTATAGTATGCAACAGTTTGACAACATATGAAAGAAGAGTAAACAGAAGCACTCCAGGGGTTAAACCTTTATTCACAGAATGTTACACCTTCATTTGTACTGGTACAGCACTTTATAAGGCTCTTATATTTATTTGTTATGACAGTACATGCAGGATAATTACCAACCTGCCTCGTGACGCAGCCTTTGCAGCCTAGCATCATGGGCTTGCTGGTTCGTAGCCCGCTCATCTGCAGCTGTCAGAGAAATACAGTGATATTTAGCCATACCTATCCATAGTATACACAAGCTAGGCAATTATTGACTACTTAGTAGAATGAATACTTACTCAGTACTGGGGCATTAGGCATCTGCCGAGATTCCTGGATCCACTGTTCCAGTACATCCCACCTCCCCCGCTTCAGGTCAGCATGGTGGTGCCTGACCTGCTCACCAGTCTGGGGGATACCTGTGACACTGGTGAGGTCACGGGCGAGACTGTCCCAGGCCTCTGTTTTATACTGCGAGTGCTGGTACTGGCCCTGCAGCAGCCTCTCCTCATGGTGTTTTATCAGGAGCCATACCATGAATTTTGACTCCTGGATGCCCCATCACTGCGCTCTAAATCAAGTGCCTTCACCCACACCAGCCATTCTGCCTGCAGTAGGAAGCTAGAACCAGAGTAAGGCCTTGCTTTAGCTAGGCAATTCCGATTCTGTATCATAACTCAAAAAAATAATTTCCTTAGTTTACATCAATTTGCTTATTCAGTATCTTCGACAGACCAGTCTACAGGGAATCTTTAAAGTCTGCCAGCTCATTACACTCCCAGAAAGTATATTCCCAGTTACCTCTTTCTTCCCCATCACATCTCCAGCAATTGCTGTCTACTTGAGGAATAATTCCTTGGAGTCTACTTGGGGTACAAAAATACATATGTAAACACTTCCAAGCAAAGATCCTAAATATTTTAGACTTTGTTGCATTATACATGTATCCCCATTGTTTCTTTGTGAATTGTTTATCCACTCTCCTTCCCAATCCTTTCTAACCTCCTCTGACTAATTCTTATAGTTATTGTAGATCAATATGTTTGCCTATACCTTTAAGAAGCTAGCCAAGGGCTTGTACTAGAGTATAAATACTGAGCACGTGCGAGCCTGACTGCCATTTTGTAGTTAGCTGTTGAGATGTAAGCATGTATATAAGCTGTTTGTTAACTAGTTCGTTTGTATTTAATGAAGCTGCTATCCTTCCTGATGTGTTTGTATGTATTAAAGCATCTGAACATAACCCCAAGCCTTCTTGTTATATGTATTAGAGATGAGCAAGCAACATGGTGTCAGAAGCGGCATGTCTAAAGGACATGGTACCAGAGGCGGCATACCTAAAAGGGCCTGAAGTCAGAACCGGCATACTAAAGGGTTATGAAGTTTAAAACAGCTTGGCAAAAACAATTTAAGGCACTTATCCAGATGCTGGTAGAATATACAGCAGTAGACCATCCCAAAAATGTGCATACTTCGTAAAACAGGTCATAAACAAAAATTTCAGGTATTAAAACTTGCTCAACACTATGTCTATAATATGAAATGAGGCATACAGAATGCTCTAAATAATATTTGCATAAACAGATATGTACGGTATTGATAAAAATATTCGAATTATCATTGAAAATGTTTGAAATAAAGTCTGAATTGCATAACATGAATAAAATAAAGGGAAACAACTGCATTTTTGCAAAGTATATGTATTTTTCATATTAAGTAAAGATATTCAAGTTGTCAGAAGTGTATAAAGTGTTCGCATGTTTGTGCAGTGTTACAGTAAAGTTGTTTCACAAAGTACAGTCATTACAGAGGATATTTTGCAAAGTAAAGTATTTTGAAGAGTTTATTGTGGATTTAAATGTTGTTACAAGCTCACAGAGAAGTTTGTTCATACATAATTACAAGGGCCATATTTTCAGTGTGTTTGTGCATACTTTGTAGGCATGGCAGACAGATTTCGAAAAACCAGTGCACTTGTGTTTGACAATAATATTGCTGAGAATAGGAAAGTGTTTGAACAAGAGTACGGCATTTTCATACAGGCTGCATTTTCTGATAAAGATGACAGTACAAAGGTGTTTATTCTACTTAATTTAGCTGGGTCAGAAGTCATAGAAAGGGAACGTTCATTTGTGTATGCACCTGCTATTTATACTGGAGAGGGGGAAAACCATCATACTGTTGTACAGGCTGAGTCAAGGTAGGACCCAGAATGCTTAAAATGTAAATTTAGAGAAATGTGTAACCACCAGACAAATGTTACAATGGAAAGGTACTTATTTTACACAAGGGATCAAAAGCCTGGTGAAACTTTTGTAGCATATATAACTGACCTGAGAAATAAGGCTAAAACAAGCAGATTTGGTGACTTAAGGGATGAGTTGATAAAGGACAGACTTGTGTGTGGTATAAAAGATGATGCCGTGAAAAAGATTTTGCTTTGTGACAGTCATTTAATTTTGAATAAGGCCATTGAGATTTGTCAGATATCCGAGCTCACAGAAAAGCACACAGATACACTTACAAATGCGAGCAGCTCTATAGGGCGCAGTGATAAAACTCATGCTGATAGTATGCAGCACGTGGTTGAAAGAAACAGGCCTAAGCACATGGCATCTGTAACCCCTGCAGCACCTACTGGTAAACCCCACAACTTTCTAGCAAATTCCAGACTTCACACAGTCTCAGTGAAGCACAAGAGTGTCAGCAAACTCAAAGCATGGGCCCCAAGCAAGTTTCATTGCCAGCTGTCGTAATTGTAGTGGAAGTCATGAATCTAAATGGGAGAAATGTTTAGCTTTTGGTCAACAATGCCACAAATGTAATAAATGGAATCATTTCAAAAGATTTTGTAAATCAAAAGGTCCACATTCTTTTATTAAAAGGGAACATTTTAAGAAACGAGTTGATCAGTTAGACTGTGACAAGCCTACTGTTTATGCTGATGATGTGTCAATGCTTCATTAAACGGTCATTGCAGTTAAGGGCAAAGAATGAAGTATTTTGCACTGTTCGGATAAATGGCAAATCCACAGAGCTCAAAGTTGATACAGGTTCTAAGTGCAGTGTTATGTCTGCAGAAGCGTTTGCTAGAGTATGGAAAGGTGGAAGGCTTGATTTGGCAAAATATGCAAACTTTGTTACTTATGAAAGTGAAGAAATTTAAACTGAAGGCACAGTAGTGCTTTCATGTTACTTCCAGCAGAGTGGAAGAAGCCAGGACTTATTATTTCATGTGGTCAAGAGGCACGTTCATTCATTATTAGGGCTCAGAGACTATTTGAAAATGGGCTTGCTTTAATTTAATAAGGAAATCCATCATGTTGGCTTAAAAGACCACTACTCTAATTTTGCCCAGCACATTTTGTCTACCTATGCTGATCTTTTTGAAGGCAAACTTCCAGTTGTGTACTCCATGAAATTAGTCCCAGAGGTCAGTCCAGTTATCAGGCTAGCAAGTAAAGTTCCAATAGCCATGCAGGACAGAGTCAAAGCTGAGTTAGATAGAATGGTGCGATAAGGTGTAATTTGTCCAGTGGAAACATCCAACTGAATGGGTATCTTCCATGGTAGTAGCTTATAAGAAAAGCTCAGATGACATCAGAATATGTATTGAGCCACGAGATTTGAACAAAGGACTAAAAAGTCCTCATTATCCAATGCGCACAGTCAAAGAAATTGTGGCCTTGATGCCAAATGCTGCTATTTTTTCTGTCTTAGATGAGAAGAGTTCATTTTGACAAATTCAGCTGGATAAAAAAATCCTCGTTGGTCACTACATTCAGTACTCCATTTGGCAGGTACAGATTTTTGAGAATACTATTTGGGATAAATTCTGCAAGTGAAGTCTTTCAGCGTGCAATGGAGCAAATTTTGTCTGGGTATCTTTGAGCTATTATAGTAGACAACATACTGGTAGGAGGTCGTGATGAAGGAGAGCATGACAGATACCTCAGAAAAGTTCTAGAAAGGGCACATCAAGTGCATCTTAAGCTCAATGCACAGAAATGCAAATTCTGGCTAAAAGAAGTTCCTTAGGTTGGTTATTTATTTACTAGTACAGGCCTACAACCAGATCCTTCAGAACAAGCAGCCATTCTCGAAATGCCAACTCCAGACAATGTTCAAGCCCTGCAACGTTTTCTTGGCATGGTCAGCTATCTAGGCAAGTTCATTCCAGACTTGAGCCAACTTTCAGCACCACTCAGAGAGCTGACACGTAAAGATGTATCCTGGTCTTGGTTAGAGCAACACCAAAGAGCTCTGATGTCTTAAAACAGAATTGCTAGTCTGCTAATGCTCAGATACTTTTATGTTCACAAACCAGTTACACTTTCCTGTGATGCTTCGAAATTTGGTCTTGGTGCAGTCATTCTACAAGAGGATCAACCTGTTGCTTTTGCATCAAGAACTCTTACCCAAACTGAGGTACAGTATGCCCAGATTGAGAAATAGTTTTTGGCAACTGTGTTTGCATGTTCGAAGTTCCATGATTATGTTTATGGTAGACCTATCCAGATCGAAACAGACCACCAACCATTAGTCCCAATCCTAAGAAAGCCAATGGATTCAGCTCCATAAGACTGCAACATATGCTGAGATTGCAAAAGTACAATTTCAGTCTTGTCTTCAAGAAAGGCAAACTTATTTATTTTGCTGATACATTATCCAGATCACCCAGCAATACCAGTGAACAAAATGACAGTCAAGGTTCTTGATTCATGATTTTGAAGTTATAGAAGTGAGAATTTTTTCTTTCACATGTCTTGATGAGCTGAGAGAACACACAGCCACAGATCCAGTTTTACAAAGGCTCAACCACTTTATCAGTTAAGGATGGCCGTCAAAGCAATCTAGTTTACCTCAAGAAGTGCAACCTTATTTTCCGTACAGAGATGAGATTTTGTTTGACAAGGGTATTATTATGAAAGGTCCGAGAGTAATTGTTCCAAATTCCTTGCAACTTGAGTAAATTGCTGTCTTGCATCGTGGTCACCCAGGAACCATCTACCAAAAGAAGCACAAGAGAACTAGTATTTTGGCCTTCTGTGTCACAAGACATTGAGAGAGCACTTTCATCTTGTTCAGTATGTAATAGTACTAAGCTTCATCAACAGAAAGAACCACTTCTGCTTAACCAGATTCCAGAACTACCTTGGTCGACAGTAGCCACTGATGTCTTCGAGTGGAATGGTCAACATTATTTGGTGTTAGTAGATTCTTACTTCAATTGGTTTGCAATTGACTTACTTCCTAACCTAGCATCTAGTGCTGTCATTACTAAGATGAAGCATCATTTTGCAGTTCATGGAAGTCTGTACAAAGTTATTTCTGACAATGGCATGAAGTTTACAAGTCAACTATTCAAAAGATTTTCTGAAGAATGGGACTTTACTCATGTTAGGAGTAGTCCAGAGTACCCACAGTCAAATGGTTTGGCAGAACTTGTAGTGCGAAGTGCAAAAGTTACCTGAGAAGTCTAAACGAGACAATAGCGATGTTTTCTTGAATCTCTTGAATCTCAGAAATGTTTCTCGTGGTAAACATCTTGGTTCACCTGCTCAGAGACTTCTGTTGAGACAAACCAGAACCACATTACCAATCAATAGTCAATTGTTAGTTCCATGTGTCAAGAACAACAGATCGGTGAAAGCCAAGCTGTTGAAGAAGCACTTATCCCAGAAGTCCTACTATGATAAGACCAGTAAACCACTCAATCCATTACGAGAGGGAGAAGTGATGAGAATGCAGACAACCAGACGTTATGATTAGACTGGTGTTCTGAAGAATATTGGTTCCGAGCCGAATTTGTACATTATAGAATCAGAAAGAGTAACTTTTAGTCAGAATTGGAAACATTTGAGACCAGTGTCTGAGCCTATATCGCAACATATAGCATGTAAGAGTCTTTATCTCAGAGTGAGTTGTCCATTGTTCTACTTCCAGAGGAAGTTCCAGAGGACATTCCTGTTCCTATCACAAATCCAGAAGTTCCTGATACGAGTTGTGCACCGCAGAGTGTCACTGTTGCTAAGTCTAGTCCCAACTGTTATGTCATGAGATTTGGTCGAATCTCTAAACTCTGTAGCAGATATGAAGCAACTTGGACATGAACACTGTGTTTTGTTTCTAATGTATGTAGTAATGCATGCCTGACTCTAATATTGTTTTTTCCAAAGGCAGTCTTTTAAGAGGGAGGATATAGATCAATATGTGTGCATATACCATTAAGAAGCTATCCAAGGGCTTGCACTAAAGTATAAATACTGAGCATGTGCAAGTCTGACTGCCATTTTGTAGTTAGCTGTTGAGTTGTAAGCATTTATGTATGTAAGCTCTGTTTTTTAACTAGTTCATTCATATTTAATGATGCTGCTATCCATCCTGATGTGTTTGTATGTATTAAAGCATTTGAACAAAACCCCAATCCTTCTTGTTATATGTATTCGAGACAAACGAGTGACAGTTATCATGCAATATTTTGTATGCTCTACTAATTGTTCCCTTTGTTAACAGCAACTTCTGTTGTAGATTCTACTGAAAACGTCAGTAGTGCTGGTCTTTCACTTAGGATCTCCCTATTTCTTTCTCTTTGCCTATACTCTGATATCAATCTATGATAGAGAAGGCAGTCATTATCCTGCAGTCCAAATAAATTCTTGGCGTCTTCCCATTCTGTTACTTTTCTCTCTCAAATTGTTTGCTCCCAGTATCTTGTTTTTTTTTTTTTTACCAGTTTTCTCCAGTAAATTCCAGCCTCCTTTTGCCTCTTGTCTGTATCCCTAATTGCAGTCTTCCCTATTGGGAGAATCTCCTTTCTCCATTCCCATGTTGGCTTAGTTCTTAGAATACTTTCTGCTGCTTTGTAAATATAGCATTCTTAAGGACCTGCATCCAGAATCCTAGTCTCTCCTTGTTTCTTGAGCTGTCCCCCCATTTTATCATCATCCCTTTCCACTTTGATTAATTGGTTTTTGCTTGTCTTAGGTATGAGGACCTTAACTGTGTAGCTCTGAAGTACATTTTCAGATCTGGTAATCCCAAACTGCCTTGTTCTATTGGAGGAATCAGCTTATCCTACTTGACTCTTGCCGTCTTCCCCTCCCAACTAAAATCCTTCAGCTCTTTATTAATGGCTAGCCACAACTTCTTCTCTGGTTGATAAAAATATGCTTGACCTGTGTATAAAACTAAAGGGATTAAAAATATTTTAGCTGCTTGTGTCTTGCTTTTCATATCCATATAACGGGTCTATATTAGCACACCGAAAACTGAATTGTGAGAATCAAGTTTGAGCGACACAGAAAGAGCAAATATCTGAAATATCGCAAGAATGAATGGAGATCGCCGTAGGGAATTCTTCCCTTTACTTTAATGGAATGCGATCTCGGAGTTGGTATATTTAAGTAGCGGGGATGTGGGGGGTGCAGGGGGGCTTTCTCCCCTGCATAAAGCAGTTAGTGACAGTTTTCATCTGGTAGGTTTTTTATTTTACGGTTTCAGAATTTGTGGTTTTCCCGCTTTCTGTGTCTCTCAAACTGGAGTCGTGCAGTTCAGTTTTCAGTGTGCTAATATAGACCCCATATAACAGAGCTTTGAATTTCTCAGTTTTTTATTATTTTTTGCTTAGCTTCTTGACATATATCCTTAGCTGCCACACCAGAATCCTTTTTAATCCATAGTCTTAAGTACTTCATTTTATCATGGTCCCATAAATATGGATATTTTGCTGAAGTAGTTTGTTTGTGGGTACATACTTTCCAGCTATTGGCTTTGCTTTAGCTTCCTTCATTTTGTATCCCAAAAATATTTGAAACTGCCTGAAAATGTTCCATAACACTGAAATGTCTTTTTCCTGTTTTATCAGGTATAAAATAATATCATCTGCAAAGAGCAGCAGCCATTCTTGACGACCATACCAATTATATCCTTGAATTTCTGGGTCACTTATTTTCTTTGCCAGTGGTTCTAAGTATAGTGCAAATAACAAAGGAGAAGAGGACACCCCTGCCTGTTTCCTGTGCTCAAAAATAAATTTTGCCTCTGATCCCT